>NW_028227274.1:71297564-71400064 GCF_978045245.1 Mus caroli
CCCTGGAGGCAAGTGCCTAATTTAGCAGACCTACAGATAGCCCTGCCTTCGTTTTTCTTAACTCTTTTTAATTTGTTCTTTATTAAGCCTGTTCTTTATCATATTGAAATTAATTCCTCCTCCCCTACTTACAGATGCATTTAGTTTCTTTTATCAAGAATAGACTGTCAAGAGCAGTGGTCAAGAGACAGGGCTCCAATAATGTCTGGTTGACAGTAGTGACAGGAACGAGAAGTAAAGCAAATGGCGTCTCCCTGCCTCACCATCTTGACATGTAGGTAAGAAACATAACGAATGACATGCTTCTTAACAATAAATAACAAGTCACCAAGACTTTAACAAAGGCAATCATTAAGCCACATTGACCCTGATGTTAAAATTGACCTGACAACCAACAGCCATCTGGGAAGGCAGAGGGCACAAGATGAAGCCACTGTTATAAGGCCTTCCTGCTGGAGCCATCCAACCCTGCATTTCTGCTATGAAAGTCTGTTCCCATGACCCCCAATCTCATCCCAAACCATCCCTTCCTTCTCTGCATACTTACCTCAGCCTAGAATGGTCTTTTGTCATCCATTTTGGGGGACATCCCTCCCCAACCTCCCACACCCCAGGCTTTAAAGACTAAGAATTTCCAGCCCAAATTCAAATAATAGACCCAGTGTAGTAGTATGCCCTTATAAGAGACATTATCGTGTTGTTTGTTGATATTGGCAAGTCTCTGAAAACCTTGTAATGACCCTTAATCTATAAATGATGACACCTTTGACTTATCTGTCTAGCAATGTTTCAAAACACTATTATTTCTGAGACCTCTGAATCGTCCTCCACTCTAAAATATCATTGTTACTATATTATATTCAAGACCCAGTCTACAGTAACCTTATCCAACAAAAGCTTCCTCAACAGAGTCAGATAGAAAGATTCGTATTTCCTCTAAGCCCTTAACATTGGCTGTCTCTGTAAGTCATATTCCAATTTTATTCTGCAATGTTTTTCATGTTTAGTTTTTCCTTAAATTGCACCCTTTCCTAGTAGTTTGTTAGCATTCCAGAGCAAGAGGGAGCTCCAGGATCCGTTTCCTAGTCTTTCACATTCTTCAGAGCCTGGGAGAACACCTCATACTCAACAGGTACTAAGTAAATGAGATCAGAAATCATCGATTGTCTAATAATCTCATAAGCTAGGATGGAGTTTCTGTACACAGTTGGACTTCTTTTAAATTATAGTCAATGTTCTATCTGAAAAGTTGGGTAAATCACCTATAGAATTATCCAAATTTCAGAGGTCAAGAATGCATGAACATAAATTAAATCCAAATGCCAGGGACAGGGAATCAAATGAGAGTGTCATTTAAGGATGAGGTCAGAGTGCAGTAAAGTTTGACACTAAACATGTCGACATCAGCTGTTAGAGTTGACGCTCTCTTAGCTTCTCAGTCTCAAAGTGTCTTTCAAAGAAGAGCTATGGAACCTCTCCTAAATGTTCAATATTGCACTTGGAACTGCGCATGTAGAAGGAGCTACCACAAGCGTGGAACATACAAACTAGCAACTCTAGAGGTCTTTCTTTTGCTAACATTCCAGTAATATGTTAATGTTCTTAATGACTATGTTAGGGGACTATCCCAAATCCACATAAATGCCTCCATCTTATCAGTGATAATTCACTTTTCCTTTCTATTAACAACACCCTTAGGCAAGCCTAAGCACCAACTGGATATTTTATTCCACAGCCTCAAAGAACAGAGAAGTTACACGCATACAGTTGAAAAGTAATTATATAAACAATGACAATTATAATAATGCCAGAAGGAGTGGTTAGAGAAGAGGCTATTTAGAAAATCCTTTAAATTTCTGTTACTAATTGGATTTTGGAAAAATAGAGAAATATCTTTGTATTTCTTTTAACTTCCCATAGAAATAGAAACTCTCTAGGTTTGCATTAAATCTTAAATTAAAGCAATCTGTATTTTATAAGCCTTATTTACTGCACTTAATAATGAATTAGATAGATAAATCCTGAACTAATACATTGAAATGTTTATGTGGCATTCATGCAAACAGACTAATTGGAGGCCTATCCTACAGCAAGCCCACTTGAAAAGACAAAAAATTATTTTAACCCAAATTATCAGATTTTTCTGAGCTTGAATCTTTAAGCACTCTGGATTCTTTGATTAGCCCACCCCTCCTCTGGCTCATTTTTATATTTCTGATTATATTTCATCGCAGTGTTCTGGGAGCCCATTTCAGATGCTCTCCACCTTAGAAGAGAGGATGTGAGAACCGGAAAAAGAGTCTGGTGCCAGATCATTTTGCTAATGGAAGATAATTATTGTGATTATCTCATCCTTGCTTAAAAGCTCTAATGGTCCTAAGCAGCCTCTCTGACAGGGTGAAGTTTCAACCAAAATATGTTGACTGTCTGTGTGGAGAAACTTGTCATATTCCCCAAATGGAGAAAGACTATAGATGACTCTTAAGGGAAGACGCATAGAAGGTATCATAGACAGGGGACTCATGTGGGGTCATCAGCCTCAGACCCCAGCTCTGATCTATGACTTCATTATCCCATGACCTTGACTGCCTGAGTTCTGCAATGGTTTTGGATTTTTATTTCCTCCCTTGTGTTAAAAGAGACACTGAAAAGAAAATGGTAATGAGTATTATTTGTGATTTTACAAATGTGTTATAGTTACTTATAAAAGTATACTTAACATACTTTATAAATGTAAGGGGTTGCTATTGGAACTTAATGTCCAGTTCTGGAACAAATGTTTCACTTCTAATACCAACCATATTAAATATTTCTCCTTCCAATGGGCAGAAATCACAGCTCTGTCCTTAACAAGATGAGCAACCTCAGGCAAGTTACTTAACCTCCTGCCGATCCACTTTTATCATCATTAAAGTGGGCACTAATTATTCCTGTCTTAGAAAAGGCTGAAACTCATCTTGTGAAATTAGCATAGCATTGATTCTGAACCTGATGAATACAATTCTGCACACTTTCAAAACACTAACCTGCCAGTTTTGCAATGAAATATTTTAAAATGTTAATTCTATAGTATCCACGAAGCATAAACACAGAGTGACCACATTTAAGATAACTGTGATGTAAACCAGAGAATCACTTAAAAATGAATAAGTTAGTATACCTTTGACCAAAAATAAAATCTTATTAAAGTTAAGGCAATTAAAGAAGAGTTCAGTGCTTACTTGGGAAGATAAATTGAACAGAGTTGGAGGGAAGAGATCAATTATTCGGAGCCGAGAATGAGTGACTATAGCCTGGGATCGTGGATTCTGGTTGCCACAAATAATGTTCTCCAAACTGAACAGAACTTTAATGATAGTGGACTATGATCAAATTATCTTTAAGCTCCCAAAATACTCAGAAATTAATACTATAAAGGTAATTTTAATCTAGCAAGACACTAAATAAAATATATTGCTACAACTGTAAACGAATCAAAGGAAGGCAAAGTTAGAAGCTCATTTAACTCCCAACTCAATGCTTATGGGAAAACAACCAACTAGATACATTTTCAAATGAAACAGAGATGAAATATAAAATGGGATAAAGAGTATTGTAAAGAACGTGTGAGATTTCTTTGTAGTTTTGGTGAGGCATAAGATAGCATAAGAAACAGGGATGTAAGTTGCAGTATGAACAAAGCGAGAAATCTAGACACAAAACAAGGAAAAAGATCAAGTTAAAAAGATTATCTGAAACTGACGTTGGTGTTCTTTTCCAGTTACGCACTGCCTTTGCTAAGCAATTTTACTTAATAACAGAGATGTACTGTTTTGAGTTTTTATGTGGGTACAGTGAACATAAAAAATATAAAAACATAAAAAAAGGGAAGACTGCTATGGTGTTAAGGCTAATGTCCCAATGGCAGTGAGGTGCAGAGGAAGTTCAGGGATTATTCCTAGTAAGAACAACACCTTGTACCGCTGTCTGACTGTCAGTGTCACTTCTGACAGCCAAATGTGTCACTGGCCGCTAGCCTTCAGGACCCTTCATGTCCCCCTGAGAAGGAAGTGAAAACACACTCTTCCTTTGTCAACATGGCCCCCGGAAGCTCACAAAAGGTTATTTGACAACGGAAGGTTAACTTCCTCTTGCAATGAACTATCTCCACAGAATGTTGGTTTCCACTCAGGGAAAAAAAATTCCAATGCATCAACTTACAATTAGTAAGGAAAATGTTTTGTATTCTTTTATCAGGCCTTTTGTTGTTGTTGTTGGTTGGTTGGTTTCTTTATTTACATTTCAAATGTTATCCCCTTTCCAGGTCACCCCTCCAGAAACCCCCTATTCCATCTTCCCTGGTCCTGCCTCTTTAAGGGTGCTCCCCACCCACTCACCCACTCACCCACTCACCCACTCACCCACTCCCCTGTTCCAGCCTTCTCTTGCTCTTTCTAATAGCATTTATGGTGTGAACAAGTGCTCTGTACAAGCTTGTGAGTTAGAGGCTTGCTCCTGAACTGATAAGACATTTGGGGGGAGGAGGTAGAAACATTAGGAGGCACCCTAGTTAGAGTCCCCAGGATTATTGTGAAGGTTCTTTGGTCCCCTGACCTCTTGCTGCCGTGAGAAGCTATTGTGTTTCTTCTACAACATGTCTTTGCACAGGCCCCAAGCGATGGTGCCAGCAGCCAGGCCCCAAGCAATGGAGCCAGCAGCCACGGTCTGTGGCCTCAGAAACCGTGAGCTCAAATAAATCACTTCACTTTAAAGTGCTCCTGACTAACACAACTCGTGTGTGTGTGTGTGTGTGTGTGTGTGTGTTTATCTTGTGCTTGTGCTGTGTGTGTATAAAACATGCCTGAAGCTTTTTTCAAGAGCAAACAATCAGCAACATTTGGAGTTAACTTAAATTCTTAGGTGGAAAAAAGACTTACTTTGACTTGACATGTGGACTGAGTTTCTTTTTTCTGTCATTTATGCACCAAATTTCACAACTAAATTTAAGCAATATGTGGTATAAATACAGGCGTAATGATTTAAGGTTGGCCTGAAGTGTTTGGATTCCCCAGCCTTCCACCAAAAAACCTGAAAAGCAAAGCCTGTTTGGAAGGCTACAGAGCATCTGGTTTGGGGAAGGGTGAACATAAGGATGTTTGAATGGGGAGACAACTCTCAAAGTGTTTCCTCTTATATGTCTTAAAAATAGCACTTTTGTTAAAACAAGTTATTGGAAAGGTTGACTTTTTCCACCAATAGAAGTTCAGCCATCATGTGAGAGAGCATCCTAACAGACTATTTTCGCACTTTTTTGCTGGGCCAGAAGACGAAGGGGAAAGACTTTAAAAGGCACTCATATACTGATTTAAACAGAGATGCTTGGTTTTTTTTTTTTTTTCAAGATCACTAAGTGAGATAACATGAAAAACATATCTTAACATAAGTTTCACCTCATTTAAAACATGAAACAAGCAATTCCAAACCCATAGCAAATGTCAGAAGCAAAGAACTTTTCTTTTTCTATTCCAGATGCTGGGGACCAGGTAGAAAAAAAAGGGCATGAATAAATGAGAAATTCCCACATCCCCAGTGCTCTTTCTCTGCTTCCAGCCCCTGGAATGTTCGCTGTACAGTCCTACTGTGCACTTTGCCCTACTGTACACTCTGCCATGATGAGCAGAACCACAGAAACCATGAAACAAATGAGCCCTTGCTTCCTTCCAAATTTCTGTGAGATATTTTATGTAGCAATGAAAAGACTGACTCACGTGGTGCCTAATTTGGCATGCTGCTGACACACTCTCAATATGGAAATGTAGGCACCTGGGATCTGGATATACATGTGTGTGTGTGTGTGTGTGTGTGTGTGTGTGCGTGTGCATGTGTGTGTGTGTATATATCTATATCTATATCTATATCTATCTATCTATATATATATATATATATATACCATTTTCTCTCATCAATTTTGTTCTTTTCTGAATCCTACAGTCTGGTAACTGACCTGGTAGAAAGCCTTGTATTCCTCTCACTGTTATGTTTCCCTGAATATGTGCCTTCACCAATATAATGCGAATGAGATGGTTAAAAAGACATTTGGAATCCACCTTTTACTCTCTGCTAGGTTTTTCATTCTCGCTACTCTAATTTTAATTTTCCGTTTTCTCTACAAGTGCATTTTAAGTGGCACTCTAGTTGGAGATAGCAAATAAATATTTTTCTACTACCTCTCTGAGGACTCTAATGAAGCTCTGTGTTTCTGTCATCCACCATATGTGAAGCTGGCTTGACTAGATGTATGACTGGTGATCCTTGGCTATCTGTTCATAGGAAAGATGAACACATCTTTCCGTAATTGGTTCCTCTGATATGAATTTCCCTAGAAAAATATTCAATTTCCCCCATGAAAAGAACTAGCATGGCTTGCCTTATCCTGGAGTCTAGTAAGGAAAGGAACTGACGATCTCAAAGTTCCTAACAATATATTATGCCATTCTGTATTTACCAGTATGATAGCCCTACTGATGCAATGGGATGCCAGCCAACTGTGGGTCTTATTCCAGAAGTTAAACCTCTATCTACTGTGTCTGAGAAGGAAGTCTCCCCAGTGGGGAAGCAATGTATGAGGTTTGGATCCAAGTTACTAATTCATTAAGCTTTTGAGTCAATCTTAATTTTGATTTGCCCAACACAATCACATATGGTTGGCAGTATCAAGTTTTACCCTGTTTAGGATCCACCAGACCTCCACCATATCATTGAAAATACTTTCAGCTTCTCTCATTACTGGCATGAGCCTTTCCATGGTCTCCTAAATCACTCACCTGGCCCAAAAAGCCACTTCCAAAATTGGGTGCATTGGCTTTTCCTGTGTTCTCTGTTCTCTAAGATATCAATCACTTTTAATCCCCTGACGACTTTTTAGTAAAACTTTCAGAAGACTCAGAGATAAATGTTCAGCTTTGATCTATTGTATTTAATAAGAAGTAAAAGAGAAATTTTGAAAGCAATATAAGGGTGAAGTAGGGATCAAACCTCCAAAGTGTAGTGATCATTAAACTTCATATGGACACTCATTAAACAATCATGTTCTCTCTAAAATAGTTTTTTTTTTTTTTTTTTGGCTATCCATTTAGGCACACCTCTTCAGGAACAGCCAAATTCAGTTTTAAAGTGCCAGAGTCTTAAAGGAGATCTTATTCAAATGAAGGTCATAAATAATAGCTTGTTGAGTTTCCAGATCCTGTAAGAGGAAGTTTTTTTTAAAAAGTGACTTTTGCCAATAAATATTTAAAAGTACTGTTAAAATGATGAAGTTTTAAATACCGTAAGAAATTATATCAAGGTATAAATAATCTCTATGCAGTAGCTAGACAGAATATTTTAGATATTCTCCTTTGGGTGTGAAATAAAGGGAAGGAAAACCAGAAAGATTGAAACTATTTCATATTTGTAAATAGAATTTCAGAATTTGAAAGTAGCTCCTTCATATTGGCAACCTCTCATCATAAACAACAAAATCCCAGCAAGGCTTTGCTGACCATTTGGTGTCGGATAACCAAGTACCGTGCTCAGCCCTGGAGGTGATGGTCTCCCTGGTCCTCCACATTCCTTAGCTGCTGCAGTTGTTCTTTGTCTAAGGTTGAGGCCTCATCAACCTTCCCCTGTCCATGTTAGCATATCTATTGGTGTTGTGCTTGTCCATGTAATATGTAGGCATCCATTTCAATGAGATCTCATAAGTGTCACTTCTCTGACATTTACAGAAGACACAGCTTACAGGTGACATCCTGTTCCTCTGGCTCTTAAGATCTTTCTGCCCTCTCTTCCACAATGTTCCCGAGCCTCTGGTGTAGGATACCAAATGTTCATCCCTAAAAGTATACGCACAACCAACATTATCTAGAATAAGTAGGCTTTATTTTTATTTTAGACATGTGTGTGTGTGTGTGTCAACAATTTTTAAAAAAGAAGCCATGAATTTGGAAAATATAGGAATGGGGTACATAAGAGTGGACAGAGGGAAATAAAAGGGGGGAATTAAATACTTATAAATCTCAAAAATTAGAAAATTATTAAAAGAAAATGAGGAATTGGACATTTTCTTTTCTGTTGAGCAACTGAGTTTTCTCCTACAATCACCTTGAGATTTGAAATGTCAGAGTCAGAGGCTATGTGCAAAACCATTCTTGTCAGAAATTTATGAGACATCCCTACCAACATGACACACACTGGGTCCAGTAGGGACATTTCAATAAATTAAATGAAAACAATTGGCTTCCGGAAATAAAATTTAAGTAAACACCAGCATTAAACAGCCATGACAGACAGATGGGAATTATTAGTGCTATGATTTTTTTTTTACTCCCTTTATTATCCTCTAGGTTTGTCCTGTCAAAAGCTTGGCACGCACCTTCTGCATTAATAAGAGATGAGAAAATGTGGAAAATAGCAAGCGATTGTGATCGTATTATATTGCAAGAGTGTTACTCATTTTGCCAAAGGTTCAGGTCCTAAATCCTGAGGCTGTCCAAAGACCTAACAACAGCTCCCACCAATCGATGTCCACATGCAATCAGTCTTTCAGCCCTTGTCCAACATGTTGAACGGTAAATGATGCTACCTTTTCCAGCCTTGCACCCATACCTCAATAAACAACAGCCATCGAAGAAAGCAGCTCTTAAAGGGCCACCATCTACTCTAACTAGACATCACTAAGGCTTATCCAGCCAAACTTCAAACCATCCCTGCACAGGGGATGACTTTCCCTGTTCTTCTATGATCTCTGAGCATCCGTGTGAGGAAGTTGCAAAGAGAAATCTCTTTTGACATTATGGTTTTAATGGTCCCAAAGTAAAATATTTTTATTTTGACAGCTAATTTGAAGACCTGCTGAATATGTCTTAGAATAGACAGTGAAAATCATCATTAGGCTGAGTATTTTTATCCTATTTTTCTGTAGGGAGTTATGTCTAGGAAGAAAGTCTGAACCACATCCCTCCTAAATCAGCATTATTTCTAAATTACTGAAATATCTAAAAACTGTTCAAAAATGTCTGCCTTCCCTTGTTCATAGAGACTCACTCTTTATCTCAATACTCAGTGTTAACAGCTACGTATTCTAAAATAGACAAGACAAATGTGTATAGCTTACTTGGAAACACAATTATTGATCATATATAGAGATGATGAAAGACTAAAGAAAACACCCATAATTCCTATTTGCTACCATTCCTCACCCAATACTTCCCTATTTCTTTTCATGTACTTCTGATTTCCTATACTGTTCTATGCAATACACTTATGACATAGTTCTGAATTGCTACCTTGATGAGATCTAGACTCTCCTGGAAGGTAGGCCCCTAGGCATGCTTGTGAGTAGTTTTCTTGATTAGGTTGTTTGAGATGGGAAGACTTGTCCAGTGAGGGTAGCACCATTCCCTAGGAAGGGATGGGAATTTTATACAAAGACAAAGGTGTTGTGAGCACAGACTTCCAGCATTTTCAGGTCTTTCTTATACTCTGGGTGCAGTGTATCTGCTTCCTCAAACTCCTGGGCCCTAACATCCTCAACAGGCTGCATTGTAATTTTGAGTTGGAAGCCAAAATAAATCCATTTCCCTTCAATTGTTTTTGCCAGGATTTATCATAGCAAAAGGGAAAGCCAAAAGGACTACATCATTATCAGATATTTAATAAGACATTAAAGATAAATGAAAGTTTCTCACTTAAATATCTTTTAAAGCAAAGTACAAACATCTTCAGAATGGAAGACCAGAACATCATTGATGCCACAAGGGCACAACACTGAGGAACATCCATGGGTATTCTAACAGACTGAAAATGAATGGGTATGTAGATTAACGTGTAGATAGATATATCAGAGAACAAATGAGGAAGATTTCCAGGGCAGTTTGAGAAACCTACATGACTCCATTTTGAAGGCAAGATCCATTATGTTATACTGTTAAAAATAAATTTCCATTTTACTCTAAGAGATAAGGTGCTGTTTTTAATTCTGCCCTAAACCATGACCTTGACTTATTTTGAGAACAGCCTGACCCTCCCTGATCTGCTATAAGCCTGGCAGACCCTCTCTTATCACCCTCCCTAATCATATGGTAAACATATGGTTTTGTCTGTGTATGTTTGAGACTTTTCTGTATTTCCATATTGCCACATTGTCTCTTCTCTGTAAATTCGATTTGCCAGTACTTGTGATTTAACTCCTTAAAGGGAGCCTAAGAAGTGGATTCGGCAGCTTTCTTTAACCCAGCTTGGGAGGCAATCACTGGCCAGCTCTTGGGTGCACCCAATAAAATCAAGCTTGCTTCAAAATTGGGCTCAAAATTGTGGTAATGGTCTTATTTCTTGACTGATGGGATTAACAAGCGTTGTCTTGGTATCTATCTATTATATTATTGATGTTGTAAATCTTAAATATATGTAATCCTGGCTGGGCATGGTGGCACATGCTTTTAATCCCAGCACACGGGAGGCAGAGGCAGGCAGATTTCTGAATTCCAGGACAGCCTGGTCTACAAAGTGAGTTCTAGGACAGCCAGGGCTATACAGAGAAACCCTATCTCGGGAAACCAAAAAAAAAAAAAAAAGAAGAAAGAAAGAAAATGTAATCCTGAGTAAGACAACCTATAAAGTCATAAAAACCCTAGAGGTCATCAATTTCCAAGTAGGAATGACTCATCCTGAGTGATAACATCTCGTTTACTTAAGAGTAAACTCAGTCGAGAGCAGAGCAAAGATGACTTCCAGTTCCTGCTTCTCATCTAGTGCTTGATTCTAAGCAACAAAAGCCTTCCTTTAATGATCTCTAAGAATCACTTCATCAAGAAAAGGAAAGGGTAAAGTGTTTGGATATATGTACCTTGTTTTCCCATTAAGGGCCCTGGAAACTTTTAAAAGATAGGAAATTTCCCATCTTTTGCCAGTGTTCTTATGAAATAAAGCCTACTTACTGAGATCTCTGAAACACACACACAGGCATACACACACACACAGACACACACACACACACACATACATGCCTTCCACAAGAGTTATGTACTTTATAATGTCTTATCTGGGCCTGTGAGTGGCAGTAAACTGACTGGGCTCCTCATTGATCACAAAGAGTATATAACAGTCCTAAGCATTGTATCTATACAGCTCAACATAATAAATGAGCTGTGTCATGAGAGAGAGTTGTTTTATCTGTTTGGGGAAAGAAATGTTTTCAGGATATTTCAGCATACTTAATAATTTGTATTATTGGACATACCTTAGCAGTGTTCTCATGAGTAGTTTGTAGTAGTAAAGGGCTTCCTTAGGAGGACCACTGAACTTGTTTATGAGAGAACAAGGAACTCCAGAAATTATAATTATTTTGGGAAAAAATCATTAGAAGAATGGAATGTTTAAGACTATAGGAATAGATCTTGTATCCCAGGTTTCTCAGAGACCAATCCATGCAGGAGAGCTTGCAGACATCAGAAGCAAGAGAGCTTCTTGGATACGGGCCCTTTGGACCTTCATCCTCAGCCATGACGCAGAGCTGAGACCCAGACCTCTGGGCACCTTCCCTGCCAGAGGAGAGTTGGCCTCCAGGGAGGGTTCTGATCTTGGGACTCAGGTGAGGTCGCCATCTTGTATCTGGGGTCTCTCAGAGACCAGTCAACACAGGAGAACAGGTGGGCCACAGAAGCAACAGAGGTTCTTGGACAGGGTCCCTTTGGGCCTTCATCTTCAGCCAGGAGGCAGAGCTGAGCTCCAGACCTCTGTGTATCTTCCCTGCCAGAGGAGAGCTTGCCTGCAGAGAATGTTCTGACTACTGGAACTCAGGAGAGAGTTGTGCTCCCAGGAGTGCTGACAGAGGCTAACAGGAGGAACAAGCTCCAGCCAGACTCAGCTAGAACATCTAACACCAGAGAATACCAGATGGCAAAAGGCAAATATAAAAATCTTACTAACAGAAACCAAGACCACTTGGCATCATCAGAACCCTGTATGCCTACCACAGAGAGTCCTGGATACCCCAACACTCACAAAAAGCAAGATTTGGTTTTAAAAATCATATCTGATGATGCTGGTAGAGGATTTTAAGAAGGCACATTAATAACTCACTTAAAGAAATAAAGGAGAACACTTCTAAACAGGTAGAAGTACTTAAAGAGGAAGCACAAAAATCCCTTAAAGAATTACAGGAAAACCCATCGTACAGGGAGTTCCAGTGGACATTTTTTTTCATGAAGCAATATAAGTATAAAATACTTATTTTTCAGAATTTAATGGTTTTCATGAAATCTGTTGGCAACTACTTTACCTGTCCTCATCTAAATTCTTTATTTGTGTTTTGGATGACTTTTGCCTTGTATCTAGAGGACTAAAGATTAGCCCCGACAGTCTGATGTTCACTAAAATAGTATGTCACAGTAGGTGGTAGTGGTCTTGGTTTTCTCTGTTAGTAAGCTGTTAAAGAATGTCTGAAGATACTCTTGAATGTACAGTGTTCGAATCCTGCTTTTATTCATGTGGTCGTGTCTGTCTGATGGCAAACGTTTGTCAGGGAATCAATGTCTAGTGCTATTAGTGCTCGCTGCCCTTCCCCTTCAGTGTTGAACCCCAAAACTTCCTTTCCTTTTAAGTTAGGGGGTGAGGGGTTCGTATCAGCAGCAATCATCAACTGACCAATGGGATCTACTTAGTGGCAACTGGATTTGGCCTGATCACACCACAGTGTGGCCATCTGGGTTCTTGTAGAGATTGTCTCAGTTTCTACTATCCCTCCAGCAACTGCTTCCTACCTGATCCAGAGGAACCTGGAGACCCTAGTTGGAGGTCACTGGGTCATTCTGAAGTGGGGGATGAGGGCCCAAGGGCTGTCACTGCTGTGGGCAGTCCTTGCCTCTTGTAGATCCAGCCTTAATGTCTAACATCCCAGGAAGCACAGACCCTGCACAAAGTGGATATCAGAGCGATACTGTGAGGAGTAAGTAAGGAGCATAGGTTTACCAAAGAGAATGAGATAGCACATCATGTCTGCCTGTTACACTGATCTGAGTGCACCCTTAGAAAACTGAATGTACCACAGACCCAGGACAGTTTTGGAATCTGTATGCTCTCTAGCAACTTTGTGTGAGTTTTTATACAAGCACTGTTTTATTAATTATATAAAATAGAAAAAAAAAAGAATTACAGGAAAACACTGCTAAACAGGTAGAAGTCCTTAAACAGGAAACACAAAATCCTTTAAAGAACTACAGGGAAACACAACAAAACAGGTGATGGAATTGAACAAAACCATCCAAGATCTAAAAATGGAAGTAGAAACAATAAAGAAAACCCAAAGGGAGACAACTCTGGAAACAGAAATCCTAGGAAAGAAATCAGGAACCATAGATTCGAACATCAGCAACAAAATACAAGAGATGGAAGAGAGAATCTCAGGTGCAGAAGATTCCATAGAAAACATGGACATGGCAATCAAAGAAAATGCAAAAAGATCCTAACTGAAAGCATCCAGGAAATCCAGGACACAATGAGAAGACCAAACCTACAGATAATAGGAGTAGATGAGAATGAAGATTTTCAACTTAAAGGACCAGTAAATATCTTCAACAAAATGATAGAAGAAAACTTCCCTAAACTAAAGAAAGAGATGCCCATAAACATACAAGAAGCCTACAGAACTCCAACTAGACTGGACCAGAAAAGAAATTCCTTCTGACACATAATAATCAGAACAACAAATGCACTAAATAAAGATAGAATATTAAAAGCAATAAGGGAGAAAGGTCAAGTAACATATAAAGGCAGACCTATTAGAATTATACCAGACTTCTCACCAGAGACTATGAAAGCCAGAAAATCCTGAACAGATGCTATACAGAACACAAATGCCAGCCCAAGCTATTATACCACCAAAACTCTCAATTACCATAGATGGAGAAACCAAAGTATTCCATGACAAAACCAAATTTACACAATATCTTTCCATGGATCCAGGCCTTCAAAGGATAATAAAGGGAAAACACCAACACAAGGATGGAAACTACACCCTAGGAAAAGCAAGAACGGAATCCTTCAACAAACCTAAAAAAGATAGCCACAAGAACAGAATCCCAACTCTAACAACAAAAATAACTGGAAGCAACAATTACTTTTCCTTAATACAAAGAACTCAAAAAGCTGGACTCCAGAAAATCAAATAACCCTATTTAAAAATGGGGTACAGAGTTAAACAAAGAATTCTCAACTGAGGAATACCGAATGGCTTAGAAGTACCTGAAAATATGTTAAACATCCTTCATCATCAGGGAAATACAAATCAAAACAACCCTGAGATTCCACCTCACACCAGTCAGAATGGCTAGGATCAAAAATTCAGGTGATAGTAGATGCTGGCGAGGATGTGGAGAAAGAGGAACACCCCTCCATTGCTGGGGGTATTGCAAGCTTGTACAACCACTCTGGAAATCAGTCTGGCGGTTCCTCAGAAAATTGGACATAGTACTACCGGTAGATCCAGCAATACCTCTCCTGGGCATATACCCAGAAGATGTTCCAACTTGTAATAAGGACACATGCTCCACTATGTTCATAGCAGCCTTATTTATAATAGCCAGAAGCTGGAAAGAACCCAGATGTCCCTCAACAGAGGAATAGATACAGAAAATGTGTTACATTTACACAATTGAGTACTACTCAGCTATTAAAAACAATGAATATATGAATTTCTTGGGCAAATTGATGGATCTGGAGGATATCATCCTGAGTGAGATAACCCAACCGCAAAAGAACACACATGATATGCACTTACTGATAATTGAATATTAACCCAGAAACTTAGAATACCCATGATAAAATTTGCAAAACACATTAAACTCAAGATGAAGGAAGACCAAAGTGTGGATACTCCGTTCCTTCTTAGAATGGGGAACAAAATACCAATGGAACGATTTACCAAGACAAAGTTCGGAGCTGAGTCAGAAGGAAGGACCATCCAGAGGCTGTCCCACCCAGGGATCCATCCCATAAACAACCACCAAACCCAGACACTATTGCATATGCCAGAAAGATTTTGCGGACAGGACCTTGAGAAAGCGGTCTCTTGTGAGGCTATGCCAGTGCCTGGCAAATACAGAAGTGGATGCTCACAGTCATCTATTGGAAGGAACACAGGACCCCCAATGAAGGAGCTAGAAAAAGTACCCAAGGAGCTAAAGGGGTCTGCAACCCTATAGGAGGAACAACAATATGAACTAACCAGTACTTCCAGAGCTTGTGTCTCTAGTTGAATTTGTAGCAGAAGATGGCCTAGTCAGTCATCATTGGAAGGAGAGGCCTTTGGTCTTGCAAAGATTATATGCCTCAGTATAGGGGAATGCCAGGGCCAGGAAGCAGAAGTGGGTGGGTTTGGGAGCAGGGTGGGGGGAAGGTATAAGGGACTTTCAGGATAGCATTTGAAATGTCAATGAAGAAAATATCTAATAAAAAATACAAACTAAAAAAAATACTGCAGGGATAGACGAGGAAGGGTAATGCTATGCATTAAATTCAAAAGGTGGATGAGCTAAGGCCATGAAGAAAGAAAATGCACACGATACTGACCTCATATTCATAAAAATCTTCAAAGTGGCTCTTAAAGCTATCTCCAAATGGAGTTCTTAATCTCGTGGGTTTATGTCTATAAAACAAGACATTGGTTTTGCAATTTAAATTTTACATTAATTGAAACTGATAGAAATTAAGAGCAGAGCAGGCTTGCTTTATAGGTGGTTCATCAGGGTTACCACCCTAAGGAGAACACCATGCTTTTATGGTTTCACAGAGCCAGAAGTCAGCTCCAACCACATCCAGGTTTTATAAGGAACTTGAGACAAACCAGTTGGCCAAGAATTTAACAAGAGTCTTAGAAATACTCGCCAGATTGCTCTACTTTAGAATTGTGCTAGAAGATGTAGGGGGAGCAGCTGAGTTTATATTGTAGAATGATGTGTGCATATGAATTCAATATTTCTTGACTCAGAAAATCCAAGATAAGAGAAAGGGCTACTTCGGTCTCAATGTCATACTTACCAATGTGTCTCGGTATACAACACAATGAGAAAGAGAGGAACCATCTACTTACGCTGAAGACACTTCTAGAAGGTTAATTCACCATTTCCACTTACTTTCATTGACTCTAGCTTAGCTATATAAGTACTCCAAGCTTCAGAGGAACCTTGTAAATCTAAGATTCATAGTTCGTGGCCATGTGCCCAGTGAAATAAAAGAGCCATGTGCTCTGCTTGTTCCTTGTAATTAATTAGATGAAAACTGGGGAATGTCACTGATCATTTTATGTAAATTTCTCGTCTTTTTCTTTATTTTCTTTGATCTCTATTCTTAATTTACGCATGCACTCATTCACTCAAACATACATACATACACTCATGAAAACATCCATGATAGAGAAAATCCTTGAGTGTCTGCTACTGTGAGCTCTGGAGTCCTTCTCAATTCAGAATTCACTTCCAAAATTGCACCCACAACTTCCAGCTTTCCGATAATCCTAATTCATCTATCTCTTTTCAGTGCCTCTTACTTTAAACACCATGTACTGTATGCCCTTACATTTGCAATTGCATTGAGGGAGCCTATTTTAACCCATAAGAGTAGACAATGACTGCCTTTGTTCTCACAAACTCTTTGCCCAAAAGCCATTAAAAGGTCCCTTCTTCTTAAAGTGAGCTGAAAGAATATTTTGATGCCGAAAAATGATTACTATTTTAAATATATATATTAGCTTTCATTACAAACTAGAATCTGAGATTCATCTTAAAGTGAATGGGGAGTATAGGTCCGATTGTATTAAACAAGCCATTCAGTGCCACAACCCTTTACTTGTACAAGATTCACAGACCATACAGGATACATAACAGGCAACCTGTTGGTCCACGTGTTTGAGTATTTTGGACTTCTATCCCCCCTCCCTAAGTAAAGGTACTACTTGGTTTTCATATTAGCAATGGTTACAGCAAATTTGTCCTTTACTTCCAGAATTCCAAAAGCTCTGTCGGGTCTAGTCATCTCACATTCACCCAAAGGCTTTGGAGAAGCTCTTGTTGTCATTAGCATAGTCCCCAGAAGAGAACAAGTGTGCCTGGCTGGAGTTGTGAAGAGTGAAGTGTGGAAAGGGAAAGGGGGTGGATATAAAAGAAATGCAGTTCTTTTATTCTAAGAGTTGGCAGAAACATGTTCCCAGAGGAGAGTTAAAATCAGGGTGATACTATTTCACACTACATTTAAGGAATCTAGAATCCCTTTGTCTATGTTAGTCTTCTTTCCCTGAGACTTGCATACATTATAATTGGAAAAATTAAAATAAAATGTAATCTAATTTTTAAAAAATTTCATAATTCTGGCAACTCTGAACCCAGATAGCCACCTAAGGTTTTGATTAAAACTTGGCAGGATTGAAGTAATATTTTATAAAGATTTATCTCTCTTAGAGAAGAATATTAACATCCCCATTAAAACAACATGAGCGTTTTAAGTCTGCCTCTGTCAGGGAGTCATCTTTTACCTGGAATAGAACTCAGATGCATTAAAAAGAATTCTTTCAAGTATTTATTGACATAATTTAAAGCACCTGTCTCTTGAGTAGAATTTTTTTTTCCATCTCTTTAACAGAACTGGTCCTTCTAATGGAGCCTGGAGTACACTTCGGTACCCTTTGATTCTGCAGTTCCACCTTCATAGTCAAACCTTTTGTCATCGTACCCTCAATGTATATAAAACTGACTTTGCTATCTACATGAAGAACAAAGGTTTGCCCTCTCCTGACAATGCCAAGAGGGATGCAATAACTGCAGAGCAACTTTGACCCCGCCCTCCATTCTCCCCTGATACAAGCAACATTTTCATCTTCTAGTCCCTGCCCTAGCTTGGTTGAGTAAGTTCTCTCTCTCTCTCTCTCTCTCTCTCTCTCTCTCTCTCTCTCTCTCTCTCTCTCTCTCTCTCTCTCTCTCACACACACACACACACACACACACACACACACATTGCACCAGAGTATGCATATCACTGATAGACATCTAAACCGCAGCCTTGCAAGCCACCACTGCTCCTTCAGAATGTTTAATGGTTAACTTGTTCCAAGTTACTTACTCAACTGTACAACAAAGACTCTGCTAGAGCTATACATCTGGATGTGAATGGCTATAACAATGAGTTACTTTATGAAAAATGAAAGGATATAAAAGTAGGCTATTTAGAAACAAGCACAGCGTATTCCAAGCAGGAGCTTCTGCTCTTCAACAACTGAAAACTCTAACTCAGGCCTATAGAAAGCATTTGGAAACCAATGAATTGGATGACTCCTAAATTTCCTTTTGATGTTTTTTTGAGGTTTTGCGGAAGAACATAATGTCAAATAGGCAAAGATTTCAAATACCTACACCTTTAAGACTCTGTATGGTTTTTCAAGTGCTAAAAGGTCTAAAATGCTGCAATCTTTCTTTTTTTCCTTTACTTAGCTTGCAGACTGACTGGGAAGTTGTTACTACCATATTACTATATTTTGTCCTGGGACAAACCGACTTTACTAAAATGCATCTGGTAGTAAAGTCCCTCCCTTCACACAAGAAACTGTTTCTAAATTGAATAGAATATATCCTTGAAGTATGTCAGAGATGAAAAGAAGAGCATGCAGCTCCTTTAAAGATTGGAAAAACAATTTTAGGGAAAAAAAAAAGCTAAGAGGTGACTCCAGCAGAATCAATGGGCCTCTAAATAAAATTGAGACATACTTTAATCAAAGTATTTGTGCAAATATATAGGTTCATGTACACACAACACACACAGGAGAGAGAGAGAGAGAGAGAGAGAGAGAGAGAGAGAGAGAGAGAGAGAAAACAGCAATGATGATTCCTATAGATCATCCATTTCTCATGATAATTGTAAAATCAGAGGCCCTAAAACCATACTGACTACAATAACTTTCTAGAACTCATTTGAGTGTTATTCTAATCACAGATATAGTTTAGTACCTTAAAATGCTACAAATTAACTCAGGCCAAAAAAACCAAACAAACAAAACAGCAACAACATATGGAACCGAGTCCCAGGAAGTTTCAAGCACAAATCTCCCAGCTGTGGTCTCAAAATCACCATGTAAAAAGATGAGAATAACATTGTTCTTAAGGAATCTCATGTGAGCCTCCTTGTTGACAAAGTTTATTTGGACTCCATCACATATGCGTACAGTCCCTCTGGAAGGCAAGTTGATAACTTCAAGACCCAAAGCCTCCACTCTAAAGCACACCAACAGCTTAAGTGGTATGTATCCAGTACCCTCAGGCAAACAATGGTATTGTAAGAGTTTGGAGATGGTCTCCAATAACACAAAGGCAAATATTCAAGCATCATTTGGACAAAGCTACTTTGCAAACGACACACACTGTAACTGAATTGCTTACCCAGGATCACAACTTTGAAAGAGATGAGAATTGCATGGGTAGGCATCCTGAATGAACTTCATCTTTAGGTTGCAAGCATTCTCTCCACAAAGGAGTCTGTTTGGATTCTTCTCTGGTGAATTTAAAGTGTTATTTGTGACTTCACTACAACATGAAAATATAGGTTAAAATATAGACAGTGTGCCGGGCATGGTGGCGCATGCCTTTAATCCCAGCACTCGGGAGGCAGAGGCAGGTGGATTTCTGAGTTCTACAAAGTGAGTTCCAGGACAGCCAAGGCTATACAGAGAAACCCTGTCTTGAATGCCACCCCCCCCAGAATATATATATATATATATATATATATATATATATATATATACACATACATGCATATATACATATATGAAGGCCGTGTAAATCATAGGCATATAGGTTAAAGATATGGGACCCAGTGTATGCTATTAGAAGGTAAAACTACTAAGTAACCCTTAGATCATTATATACTTGCCTTTAAAAGAGTAGAGAGGACTCCAGACCATATTTTCTCCTTCTGGCTCTTAGAGGTGACTGTTCATTCCAACATGTGCACCAGCTATGAAATGCTACCTTCATCAGAGTACCAGACTCTCAGATCCTGTGATCATGGACATGAGTCTGATCTAAAATAAGCTTCTCTTTAATCCCTAAGTAACCAGTGTCAGTATTTGACTGCACTGACAGAAAGATGATAAATACAACGTCCCAGAGGAAGGTATTATGACAAATAGTTGAAGACTGCTTGAAAATTTCATTCCAACCTGAATGTGATGTTCAGAGAGCAGAGTCTCCTGTTAAAGCTGAAGGCATCTGTCTAGAATATGCTACCTGTGTTGTAAGTCTTAAGAACAAAGATGAAAATAAAAGATAACGCAATAGGTGGCCTTGTAGGGGGACAGATTCTCTTTAGGATATATTCCTAGGCACTGTCCTCTCTCCATTTTCTCAGGGTCAGGAGGACAGAGTACTAATTCTTTCCCTTAGAAGTTGGCTTCCTTCCTATCATATGCATTAAAACCACATAGCCACAGCCTGCTCTATCACCAACTATGCTATCCTAGCACTAAAACCCATATCCACTTACGCCCTCTTTAACACTCCTCTCCCAACACTTGGCACTATTTCTCTTTATTAATAGATATTTTTACTCCATGTCTTCCTAATGAAAGACTCAATTAACCAGGAAGGACAAAGACACTGATATTTGCTTTTTAACTTGTGGCAGCAATAATGATTATTACAATTGTATATTAGAATTTTGAAAGTACAAACCTTCTGGCTCACAAAATTTAGGGTAATTCCAGCATGTAGCTCTTATTAGAGGAGCCCTGTAAACCATCTTATTCGGGCAATCCTGGCTGTAAATATAAATTAATAGCAGTAAAACAAACTCATATGTTAAGAAACAAACCAGATAAGAGCTCGGCTAGGTGGGAGGACATTTCCCAATTGCTGCTGAGGAGGTAGGTTCCTCTTACAGTAAAAGAACAGCTGAGGCTGCATCTCATAAAGTTATAGCATAAGTAGCCAATCTTCTAGGGCCTGGATAAGAGCCATTGGTGTTAAGATGGCTAACATTTTCAGTGTGAGAAGCTTAGGGACTATAAGTAAAGTGATGGCCAGCCTGAGGAGCAACTGAGACTCTCACATAGCCTTTGGCAAGTGCCTGTTGTTACCGACACTTTGGAGACTGCCAGGATGTATAGTAGCTAAATTTGTGCCTGCCCTATGATTCAGAAGGAGTGCAACCATGGGCGCCGAAAGTGTGCAAAGGAGTCGTCACAGCAGAGCATTTCTCATAGCAACCCTATGTTGGCATTAGCAGAAGAATTTCTAAACTATGGGGCTTTGTAAAATGCAATATGGGACATCAATGCAGTAGTTAGGCAAACACCTTTTACAAGTGACAGGAGAGATGCATGTAACTGTGAATAAAAAAAATATCAGACAAACTACACAAGTCTCACTATATAAATGCAAAAGCAATGTCTAGGTGGTGAATATTCACATACATTTGTATGGTGAATATATCCTCTTTAGGATATCTTCTCAGAGTGATCTACTCTCCATCATTTTCTGCTAGTCAGGATGAAAGAGAGCTAAGTCATTCCTTGTAGGATGGAACCCTATCATATACCTTAAAATCTTATAGATATTTAAGTTATTCTATATTCTGTAGTATATAGTGTGTATTATATTAGATGTTAGATGTTATATATAATAACTTTTATGTATTATAATATATATTATACAATATACTATTATATGTTATATATTATACTTAAAAACAAGTTATACTATATATGAGTAGACTCAATTATGTTTTCTTTTGTAAAAAATGAATCATATATGTTCTGTTCAATTTTTGATATGGTTTCTAGTCCTAATTCAAAGATGCTTAAGAAAAAAAAAACAAGCCCTGGGGAAACAAGGAAGTAAAAGAAGAGCCACTAGTAAAGTGTCCAGTGACTATAAAAAAAATAGAGAAGGCTCAATAAACTTGGAAATGTGCAGAAGAAAGAGATAGACAGCAGACTGTATGCAAAATCCTCAAATCCCCACCTACCTATGGAGCACCGAGTCAAAAATCATAATTCTCCATCAGTAAACTTCAACCCAACCACACAGAAGACAGGTGCATCTTCTGGCATCCAGCTCTCCTGGACAGTTTGAAAATGAGCATCTCTTGTGTACATCCTAACAACATATTGTTATCTTTAACCCAACATCATATTCGCGCATCCTTAACAGGCCAGCAATGTGGAAAAGTTCGTCAGAAAGAAAGTTATTCCCTCTGCCATGTGTGCCCTCATCCCCTTACATGTCTAATCTACAATATAAATAACCACTACACTCTCATTTCTGAATCTCTGCGTGATAAAGGTAACAATCAGCAGATAATGGAACAGGTGCTATTTTGTTGGATAATTGGATCTTCACACTCTGCTACAGTAACTAAACACAGACTGTAAGAACTCAGAAACCATGCAGGCATGATCATGTGACATGAGTCCATAACCCAAGAAACAATCACTCCCTATAAGTAAATCTATGCAGCAACTTTAGTGGCAGAAACACATTAGTGTTTCTTACCCAAAGCTAAGAGTGCTCTACATATTGGGAACTACTCTAAGCTACACACTCAGGCACGCCATACATTCATGCTTTTAAATACACCCATTAACTAGGTATTTTCTTTCATATGTGCAAAGATGGGCTGTAGTCATACCACAGAGCATAAGTAACAGTCTGGCTGAACCCAGTGAGCTTGGATTCTGCCCCTGTGTCATTAGCTGCTGCCTCATGAAGTCTAGGGGAGGAGAGGCAAAGGTTACCGTTGTCTTCCCCTCCTTGGATTCTTTACTGAATGTTGGACTTCCACAGAGATGCACCTCACTTAACACCACACTGCCCTCAGGACTTGATATCTTACTTGGCTCTTGAAGGCCTCAGGTAACCTCTCCATCATCACTACACTCAGTCAGGACTCAACTTTGTAGCAACTAAAGCTCTAGCAGTCTCTTTTGCCAGTATTCTCCACATTGGTATTTTTCCTGCAGAACAACCAAACTGGGGCACTGAGCTATAACTGTGTATAACACCTACCAGTAATGCTGTGTTTCTATAACCTCAGTGTAAGAATTCCGCTCCAGCCTCTTTTCTCCCAGAAGCCTCTCACATATGTAGGTAAATCTGTGATCTTATTTGCCAGGTTTCCTTGTTTTCTAGGGAATAGTTTCCAAATTCTAAATGTCAGTGGAACTGGGGATAGGAAATTGTCTGCCTTCAGCATCTAGCCTCTGACCAGTATCCTCTACGTGTTCACTGAAAGAATGCTGTATCCCCCAGGAGGTCATGCACCACATCAAATAGCAGAGCTGCATAAGACTTGATTTGTCCTCATGGATTTCTCTGACAAGGACATAGAAAAATCAGTCCATAGCAATTTTCCATGCAATGTGTGGCCGACTTTCTAAACATTTATTTAGATTTACTAGAAGAATATTCAAGTTTATTAACTGGTATACTCTGTGTATGATCGTATGGCCTGACTTACTTTGAAGGGCTGTGAGGATGATATCCCCACTACCACGTCTGTACATAGCATTTTCCCTCAGCGAACTTCTTCTGGTGTCAGCAGCCCTTTAGGCCATGACTAACCTGACTGTTTATGGAAATAAGCAGAACACAGGTAATTCTCCCCTCTCTTTTTGAAATTTGCATCGGTTGGTTTATAACACATACAACCTTAGCACAAAAGGCTCAGCCTTTGTGAGTCAAATCTGTAGCCTTCCAACACCTGCTGAGACCAGACAACTATGATCCCATGGAATTACAATGTAAGTGGTCACTTACATGGAATCCATTCTCCAGAGAAATCGCAAATCCTGGCAGGTCCACTGCCATGTGGGGTGAGGTGAGGAGGGGGATGGGGAGATAGCAACAAGGGCAAGAATGGGAAGAGAGACTGCAGTGCCTTTAGCAGCACAATAGCCAAAGCACCCAGGTTCCCCTTGCTACTACTATTTCTGTGCTGGGTTTTCCTGCCCCTGCTTTGTTTTATTGTTTCACCAGCCCTAGCTGCCTCTGTTCCCATTCAAATGGCCACAGATCCTTCAATTAGAAGCACTCAACACTAGTTGTCTCTCCCAGAGAGCCTCTTAGGCAGAATCTCTCCCAAAGAGCCCTTCGTTTTGATTGGAACAGGCAAATAAACACCAACCGATTAGCACAGCTGTATCTGGCACAAGCCTCACACACACACACACACACACAAATGATCCAGGATTGTTTCATTTTAATTTTTCCAGATTCACAGTGTTTCTCTTCTGCTTTGTATTAGCAAGGCCCTGGCTTCAGCGGCCAGCTCACAGGAAGGAGCCAACAATGCATCCCCTCCTCACCCGTCTGGTGCTGATGAGACATTAAAAATTCAACCTCTCTTTTTCAGCGAACAATTATCTCACTCATTGGCTTGATTCACTGATCTCTTAATGACAGCTTTCCTACAGCTTTCTCTGAATGTTTAAAAGCTAAAACAACCCTGAGTCGAAAACTGTAGCCGGGTTCTAGTAGCAGTTTCCAATAAGTAATTTCAAGGAGTTTCAAATTATCCATCATCTGACAGCCCTTGGGAAGATTTTTCTCATCTCCTTCAGGCATAAAAAGCCTGTTCCAACCACTCTGTGGTCCCACTGATTACTCTCAATGATTTTCAAAGTTTGTTCTATTCTTCTGAAAGAACCTCTCTTCTCATCAATATTGATGTGTGAATTGAATGGACACATGTCTGGAAGTATTGGCTAAAAGTGATTGCACAGCCTTGACCAAAGATGATTTAATAAATGTGCTATGAAATTTTTAAAAAGATGAATCTGCTTTATATAAAACTCTACAAACATATATGCATGTTAGGAAGAAATTAGAGAATGGGGGTACCTAACACAATTTCTTTCTTGATGTTGTTGGGTTTGTTTGTTTGTTTGTTTGTTTGTTTGTTTGTTTGTTTTTCAAGACAGGGTTTCTCCCTGTAGCCCTGGCTGTACAGGAACTCACTATGTAAACCAAGAAGGCCTTGAACTCAGAGATCCATCTGCCTTTGCCTCTGTAGTGCTGGGATTAATGCATGCACCATTATGCCCAGCTAAATAAATGTCATTTTTGTTTTAGTTTGTTTTTTAAGACAAGGATTTCTCTGTATCAGCCATGGATGTCCTGGAACTCAATTAGTAGACCAGGCTAAGTTCAAACTCAAATAGATCTACCTGTCTCTGCCTCCCAATACTGGGATTAAAGACAAACACTGCCATGCCTGGCCTAACACAATTTCTTAAGAGAGGAGGTCTTCACACAAGAAGGGGGAAGTCATCTTCTGCTACCTATGCAGCTAGAGACAGGAGCTCTGGGGGTTCATATTGTTAGTTCACTGGTTAGTTCATATTGTTGTTCCACCTATCAGGTTGCAGACCCTTCAGCTCCTTGGGTACTTTCTCTAGCTCCTCCGTTGGGGCATATGTAGCAGAAGATGGCCTAGTCGGCCATTATTGGGAAGAGAGGCCCCTTGATATTGCAAACTTTATATGCCCCAATACAGGGGAAGGCCAGGGCCAAGAAGTGGGAGTGGGTGGGTAGGGGAGCAGGTCGTAGGGAGGGTACAGGGAACCTTCGGGATAGCATTTGAAATGTAAATAAAGAAAATATCTAATTAAAAAAAAAGAAGACGGGAGAAGTCATTTTAATTGGAGAAAGTCACTGATGGGGTTTGTGCTGTATAAACTGTTCATTAGAGCTTTTCCCTCAAGGAATACTAAGATGATATGAAGAGGCGAGTCAGGAAGGACTGACTGCGATCTTCCTGTCACTCCTAGGTGGAAAGAGATGGAGGTAGCAGGTACCACACAGAGATGACAGGCTCCTGGGTGTCTCCAGAAGTAAGAATTTCAGCAGACAAGTTGCAGGACAGGGAGCTGCCATCTTTAGCCTCTTTACCATCTAGAAGACTTGAAGGTCAAAAGCTAAAACTAGAAGTGATAGAAGACAAATCCTAACCCTAGCTATTAGCTCTTAAAGGGTCCTGATTAATTTTCGAAAAGCTTCATTTCAGCATTGGGAATAAGACAGGGAAGGATTAGCTTTTGGCAATATAAATTAGCAAAAATCTTGCTAAAATTCCTTTGCATGCAATTCTTTGAATCTTATAGGATGTCTCACAGGTTGTATATTAAATTTAAGTCAGCAATGTGAGAGTTGTAATTTTTTTCCATTTATGGAAAGCCACTTGTAATAAACAAAATTATGATCTATGCTCAGGGTTGCATCCAAAGGGGAGAAGAAATATTTCCCAGTACAAAGAGTTCATAATGTAGTTAATGGCATACACATATGGATGATCCAAGGGGACACAGCAGACAAATAATCAAGATTCTCCCATTGTACATCACCGTCTAGCATGTACATGAATGTGTGCACAACCACGAAAGGACAAGAGGTACTAGTACAGTGCCTGCTATTTCCTCCCCTGTGAAAAGCAAAAGTATGAGACTCACTCATCAAGCCCTCTCCCTTACATCCAATTCTCCAGCATGCCCATGTGGTCACATTATGCTACTGTAGGTTGCCTATGTTTCTGGAACAGACACCTTCTGTAGCAATGTCAGAGACAACTGTTTAAACCACACCACTTCCCAGGTAACTAAACCAGATGATTGGTTCTTGACCCACCTGTTCGATGGCACACTTCTGATCTCTTCTCCAGACCAGAACCTGGTTGTTGTTTTCTGAAACACACATTGAGTCATTTCAGTCTTCAGCTGAAAATTATTCAAATATTTTCATTATTCTTGAGAGCAGTTCCAATTTTTATGACCTACTTTACAGAGACCTGTATAGTCTAGTGGATAGTCCACTTCCAGTTTTGCCAACCTCACCATAAGCCAAGAATTCCTCCTTCACTTCCTATTCAATTCCTTGAAGGAGTTCTTTCCCCCCTGCCGGGCCTTTAAACACACTAGTCCTGCCCTGCCCACTGTCTCTACTTTACTAACCCTCATTTAATTTTAAAGTGACTGATCACTTAATGTCTTATGTTTAAATCTACCTCAGAGCAGGAGTGATCTCATATTTATATACAATTGTTTTAATTTCTGTCTGTTTTAAATATCAAGAATTACTCTAGATACACTAAACAGGAACATAATGTGTGTCTTAATACATTTGGAAAAATAAATGTAATAGAAAATCAGATCTATAAAGTGGTCAAAGGAAGGTTTAGAGAGAGAGCCTTTTGAGTTGGGTCTTAAGACACCCAAAGTAACAATACATTAGGGGAAAAAAATAATGAAAAGATATTTGAGGCAGAAGAAACTGACTGAAAAATCTTCAGAGTGGTGAAGAGCAGTGGATTCCCAGCCAGGGCTGGCAAGGAAAGTAATGGAGCAGAGTAGCCTGAGATGTGGGGACAAGAGCAGACTTGAAAAAAGTGGAGAGAGGCAGTGAGAGAGATGCACAGGCAAGTTCGGCCGTGGTCCTGTGCATGGTGGTACTTACTGAGTGCTAACCATGGAATGGAATGATCCAAAACGGGGGAGAGCAACGGTTAGACAGAGTAGATCCATAAGCAAGTGACATTAGGTGGCAAAATAAGACTAACAAAGTCAATAAAGGAGAGGGAAGTAATGGGTCCAATATGTGAACACTTTAGAAGGTAAAGTTGATGGGACAAGATGGCTGGATGGCTTCTGAGCGCTGAGGAGAGAGAAAGCTTGAGTCTTAAAAGCAACTTAGAGTGTTTTCATCAACAAATAAAGGGGGAGTTTAACGAGAAGGTATTTATGCATCACCAGAGTTAGAGAGAAAATAAAATTCATATTTGAATCAATTGGATATCCAAGCCGAGATGTCCAGAGGATAATTGGATACCAAGCTATTGTTTGGGTCTCAGGGAGAAAGTCAGTGCTTATGAAGGCAAGATACAGTGTCAAGTATACCACCCTTCACACCCTATCTAGGGGTGACCAGTACACTTCCACACATGTGGTTGTTGATAGTGTCATGATTCTGTGTGAAGTCTGGAGTTGAAGCTATATACAAGCGTAATGGTGGGGGAAGTTAGCAATATCACAGCCCACGTAATGTGTGGTAGCTATTTATGCCTTCCCTATAATCTGTCTGTGACCAAATCTCAAAGATATAGTTATTACCTAGTAGTTTAGTTTGGAGGATGGGGGCCTCAGTAAATTTCCCCATTCTGATACATACTTAGAGAGTGTGTGTGTGTGTGTGTGTGTGTGTGTGTGTGTGTGTGTGTGTGTTTAACTTTCAGGAAAACATTTACTTTTTTTCTCTGTTCCAGTTTCTTCCTTGTAATAACAGTACTACTCCATGCCACTGAGTGCGATATATATATTATTTAAACAATATTTGGCCCTATATCTGACATACAGCAAATACTCTTTAAATTGCTTATTTTATTAGAAAAGTTAAAGCTAGATTCAACAAGCACATGCATATAAGATATGGCTATGTTCTGGTCTGAAAGCAAAGGCGGAATGGGAATTTAAACAGTGAACTCATTCAGGGCGCTCACTTGTCTCCTGATAAAGAAGATCACAACCAATGGGGGGAAAAAAGGAGACAAAAATGGAAACTAAAAATGTCACACGAAATACTGACTAATAGCCCAATCACCCCCTGGATAGTCAGGATGTCTATGACGTTTACAGAATGACTCTATGTTTCCTAAATTCTATGCATTGAAGAGTAAGCCTGGTCCTTTAGGTACAATTATCCAGGCAAGAAAAGGATTCATGTGCAACGTTTTTTGCTACCCAAAGTTCAGATATGTCTTCCTTCCAATTAGCAGGTAAATAACACTTCCTAATTTATCCCATGCTTCCCAACATTGATAAAAATACAAGACATCAAACAGCAATATCAGTTTGTTCAAGAACATAAAGCCACAAAACATTTGAAAGAGAACATTCAATATCCAGGATACCTTTCTTTGCAGAGACGTAATGAGCACCTTAAAAGGCGGGCATTTACGTGGGGATGACATAAGTGGAGAAGGAGAGATAAATCCGGTGTGTTATATGGAATATTTAAAAGTCTCGAAATGAATAGACTTACTAATATGTGGCTGATGCTAATGTTTTTAAGTACCTACTATCCATGAGAGTATACAGACTCCATTTTGTTAGTCACAGGATTTGGAAATTGGAAAGACCTCTGAGTCTTTTATCCACCAACACAACAAAGAATTGGAAAATGTTAAGTTTAGGACTAAAATCCCATGCAAGCTGATTTGGTAGCCAGATATCTTTGTGTTTTTAAAAGATCATTTATAGTTTTGATAGGTTTATGGATATGCACATGATAGGCAGTCTCACCAAAGCCTGGAAAATACTTAATAATACTATCATTATCATAGGTTAATTACACAATAGTTTTTCTAGATATGTTGATTAAATATCTAGAAGGACAATCATATCTTTTCTATAACTCCTCTTGAGGCAGGACAGAGCTAAATACTGGGATAGTGTTGATTTTATAAGAGCACCCCAGTGCCAGAACACATACAAACATCCTATCCTTCCTCCTAAGATACCTAAGATTTTAGTGGTCGAACTAAGTTGCACTAACTTGAGTGTCTTCTCAGATAAATGAGTGTGACCATGTGACCACAAATGTGTGTGTGTGTGTGTGTGTGTGTGTGTGTGTGTGTGTGTGTGTGTGTGTGTGTGTGTATGTGTGTGCAGTCCCCATACAGGCCAGAAGAGAGCATAAGATCTTTTAAAATTAAAGTTATAAGAGGTTGTGAGCCACCAGACCCAGACCCTGTGAATCAAACTATTCTCTAACAGTAGCATGTTGGTAGAGGCATCTCACCAACCTCTGGTCCTAAAACGAACTAGTAACTTGTCTAGACTTTGTTTTTTCTTTTGTTTTCTTTTGTTTTGTTGTTGGGGCGGGGGGTTCAAGACAGGGTTTCTCTGTATAGCCCTGGCTGTCCTGGAACTCACTTTGTAGACCAGACTGGCCTTGAACTCAGAAATCTGCCTGCCTCTGCCTCCCGAGTACTGGGATTAAAGGCGTGCACCACCACACTCGGCTCTTGTCTAGACTTTAATGTAGAGATATTATGCAGATTAATAAAAAGGAAGATACATTTCTGGGGTTTCAAAGTACAGCCTCTACCTCCTTTCTCTCCAGGACTTGAGTGTGCACCTCTACTTAGAAGTATTCATATCTCTCCTCCATCACAACATAAATCAACTAATGTTCTTTCTAGCATTGTCTAGACAGAAATCTCCACAGAACCCTTAACCACTAGGGAGCAGGAGCGTGTTTGTTTCCTCAGTGCCAAGGGACGCATAAGGTTAAGCTTTCTAATTTACAATTTCCATCAAATTTTAGTGACTCCCTGTTGGCCACATACAGGATAAAGTCCAAATTGCTTAGTGATGTGTTTAGGCTTAGTTTCAAAACCTACTCCACTCTGGCTGGGGCTTCCTATCTTGTTCTGCCCAACCATTTCCCATTCCAAGCCTTCAGCTTAAAGACAAATTGGTTTTCTATGCCTTCTAAATGTAACACACACTGTTCCACTCCCAATTTTGCCACACCTGCTATTTCCCCATGTTCAGATACTCGACCACTCATTTTCATAAATGATAAATGTATCCAGACTCTACTTATCCTACAAGATCTAATTTTGATTACTACCACTTTTTTGATATTTTTATTGGATATTTTCTTCATTTACATTTCAAATGCTATCCCAAAAGTCTCCTATTACCCCACCCCCGACCTGCTCCCCTACTCATTCACTCCCACTTCTTGGACCTGGCTTTTGCCTGTACTGGGGTATATAAAGTTTGCAAGACCAAGGGGCCTCTCTTTCCAATGATGGCCAACTAGGCCATCTTCTGATACATATGCAGCTAGAAACACGAGCTCTGGGGGTACTGATTAGTTCATATTGTTGTTCCACCTATAGGGTTGCAGACCCCTTGAGCTCTTGGGTACTTTCTCTAACTCTTACATTGGGGGCCCTCTGTTCCATCCTATAGATGACTGTGAGTGTCCACTTCTGTATTTGCAAGGCACTGGCAAAGCCTCACAGGAGACAGCTGGATCAGGGTTCTTTCGGCAAAATCTTGCTGGCATATGCAATAGTGTCTGCATCTGGTGGCTGATTATGGTATGGATCCCCGGGAGGGCTAGTCTCTGGATGGTCCATCATTTCGTCTTAGCTCAAAACTTTGTCTCTGCAACTCCTTCCATGGATATTTTATTCCCTGTTCTAGGGAGGAATGAAGTATCCACGAGTTGGTCTTCCTTCTTGATTTTCTTGTGTTTTGGAAGTAGTATCTTTGGTATTCTAGGTTTCTGGGCTAATATCCACTTATCAGTGAGTGCATATCAAGTGACTTCTTTTGTGATTGGGTTACCTCACTCAGGATGATATCTTCCAGATACATCCATTTGCCCAAGAATTTCAAAAATTCATTGTTTTAACAACTGTGTAGTACTTCATTGTGTAAATGTACCACATTTTCTGTATCCATTCCTCTGTTGAGGGACATCTGGATTCTTTACAGCTTCTGGCTATTATAAATAGGGATGCTATGATCATAGTGGAGCATGTGTCCTTATTGCCAGTTGGGATATCTTCTGGGTATATGCCTAGGAGAGGTATTGTGGGGTCTACCAGTAGTACTATGTCTAGTTTTCTGAGAAACCACCAGACTGATTTCCAGAGTGGTTGTACAAGCTTGCAATCCCCCCAGCAATGGAGGAGTGTTCCTCTTTCTCCACATCCTCACCAGCATCTGCTGTCACCTGAATTTTTGATCCTAGCCATTCTGAGGTGGAATCTCAGGGTTGTTTTGATTTGCATTTCCCTGATGATTAAGGATGTTGAACATTTTTTCAAGTGCTTCTCAACCCTTCGGTATTCCTTGGTTGAGAATTCTTTGTTTAGCTCTGTACCCCATTTTTAATGGGGTTATTTGAATTTCTGGAGTTCAGCTTCTTGAGCTCTTTGTATATATTTGATATTAGTCCCCTATCAGATTTAGGATTGGTAAAAATTCTTTACCAATCTGTTGGTGGCCTTTTTGTCTTATTGACAGTATCTTTTGCCCTACAGAAGCTGTATAATTTTATGAGGTCCCATTTGTCGATTCTTGATCTTACAGCACAGGCAATTGCTGTTCTATTTAGGAATTTTTCCCCTGTGCCCATATCTTCGAGGGTTTTCTCCACTTTCTCCTCTATAAATTTCAGTGTCTATGGTTTTATGCAGAGGTCTTTGATCCACTTAGACTTACTGTCAGTTGTGCCAGTGCCATTTGTTGAAAAATGCTGTCTTTTTTCCACTGGATGGTTTTAGCTCTCTTGCCAAAGATCAGGTGACTATAGGTGTGTGGGTTCATTTCTGGGTCTTCAATTCTATTCCATTGGTCTATCTGTCTGTCGATGTACCAGTACCATGCAGTTTTTAATCACAATTGCTCTGTAGTACAGCTTTAGGTCAGGCATGGTGATTCCCCCAGAGGTTCTTTTATTGTTGAAAATAGTTTTTGCTATCCTAGGTTTTTTTTTTCTTCCAGATAAATTTGCAAATTGCCCTTTGTAACTCGGTGAAGAATTGAGTTGGAATTTTGATTGGGATTGCATTGAATCTGTAGATTGCTTTCAGCAGGATAGCCATTTTTACAATGTTGATCCTGCCAATCCATGAGCATGGGAGATATTTCCATCTTCTGCAATCTTCTTCAATTTCTGTCTTCAGAGACTTGAAATTCTTGTCATACAGATCTTTCACTTCCTTAAAGTCACACCAAGGTAGTTTATATTATTTGTAACTGTTGTGAAGGGTGTTGTTTCCCTAATTTTTTTCTCATCCTGTTTATCCTTTGTGTAGAGAAAAGCCACTGATTTGTTTGAGTTAATTTTATATCTAGCTACTTCACTGAAGCTGTTTATCAGGTTTAGGAGTTCTCTGGTGGAATTTTTAGGCTCACTTATATATACTACCATATCATCTGCAAATAGTGATATTTTGACTACTTCCTTTCCAATTTGTTTCCCCTTGATCTCCTTTTGTTGTACAATTGCTCTGGGAAGGACTTCAAGTACTATATTGAATAGGTAGGGAGAAAGTGAGCAGCCTTGTCTAGTCCCTGATTTTAGTGGAATTGCTTCCAGCTTCTTTCCATTTACTTTGATGTTGGCTACTGGTTTGCTGTATATTGGTTTTATTATGTTTAGGACAGGGGGCTTGAGTTCCTGATCTTTCCATGACTTTTATCATGAAGGGGTGGTGGATTTTGCTTTCTCAGCATCTAATGAGATGATCATGTGGCTTTTGTCTTTGAGGTTGTTTATATAGTGGATTACGTCGATGGATTTCCATATATTAAACCATCCCTGCATCCCTGGGATGAAGCCTATTTGGTCATGATGGATGATTGCTTTAATGTGTTCTTGGATTTGGTTTGCAAGGATTTTATTGAGTATTTTTGCATCGATATTCATAAAGGAAATTGGTCTGAAGTTCTCTTTCTTTGTTGGATCTTTGTGTGGTTTAGGTATCATAGTAATTGTGGCTTCATAGAATGAATTGGGTAGAGTACCTTCTGTTTCTATTTTGTGGAATAGTTTGAGGAGAGTTGGAATTAGGTTTCTTTGAAGGTCTGATCTGATAGAACTCTGCACTAAACCCATCTGGTCCTGGGCTTTTTTTTGGTTGGGAGACTATTGATGACTGCTTCTATTTCTTTAGGGAAAACGGGACTGATAAGATCGTTAATCTGATCCTGATTTAACTTTGGTACCTGGCATCTGTCTAGGAAGTTGTCCATTTCAACCAGGTTTTCCAGTTTTGTTGAGTATAGCCTTTTGTAGTAGGATCTGATGATGTTTTGGATTTCCTCAGGATCTCTTGTTATGTCTCCTTTTTCATTTCTGATTTTGTTAATTAGGATGCTGTCCCTGTGTCCTCTAGTCAGTCTAGCTAAGGGTTTATCTATCTTGTTGATTTTCTCAAAGAGCCAGCTTCTGGTTTGGTTGATTCTTTGTATAGTTCTTTTTGTTTCCACGTGGTTGATTTCTGCTCTAAATTTGAAAATTTCCTGCCATCTACTCCTCTTGGGTGAATTTGCTTCCTTTCATTCTAGAGCTTCTAGGTGTGCTCTCAGACTGTTAGTGTATGCTCTCTCTCATTTCTTTTTGGAGGCACTCAGGGCTATGAGTTTTCCTCTTAGGACTGCCTTTATTGTGTCCCATAAGTTTGGGTATGTTGTGGCTTCATTTTCATTAAACTCTAAAAAGTCTTTAATTTCTTTATTTCTTCCTTGACCAAGGAATCATTGAGTAGAGTGTTGTTCAGTTTCTATGTGAATGTTGGCTTTCTATTATTTATGTTGATGCTGAAGATCAGCTTTAGTCTGTGGTGATCTGATAGGATGCATGGGATAATTTCAATGTTTTTGTATCTGCTGAGGCCTGTTTTGTGACCAGTTATATGGTCAATTTTGGAGGAGGTACCATGAGGTGCTGAGAAGAAGGTATATCCTTTTGTTTTAGGATAAGATGTTCTGTAGATATCTGTTAAATGCATTTGTTTCATAACTTCTGTTAGTGTCCATGTGCCTCTGTTTATTTTCTGTTTCCAGGATCTATCCATTGGTGAGAGTGGGGTGTTGAAGTCTCCCACTATTTCCTACCACTTTTGATTGATGAGTAATTACTCTTTTATTTTAAACCACATACTTTTGCTGGGTAAGCCTCTAGGTATATAATGATGAGCAAAGGGGAAAAGTATTCTAGCTCAAGAAAAAATGAATAAATGAAAAAATGAATACGCAAGAATCAATAACTAACATTACAGAGCACAGAATAATGTAAAATGGATGGTAGTTCCTCTCTGTGGTGATTGGACACCTTTGTAAATGACTTGAATTAAGACTTAAGATGGATCCTAAGGAATATCCAAAGATATCTCTGGCTCCAGGCAGAATAACAAGCTACAGAAAAGCTTGAGGGTGGTTAAAACCAAACATTGGAACCAGGTTGAGAGTGGCAGGGAATAAATTTGGAAATGTCACAAGCTTTCTAGTCAGTAAATATCTGCTCTCTCTCTCTCTCTCTCTCTCTCTCTCTCTCTCTCTCTCTCTCTCTCTTAGCTCATCTGCCACCATCTGCACTGTCCATGCAGGACTTGGCAAACACTGTAGAGTTTCTACTTGTCTTTAATCTTATCTTTGTGTGCAGCAAGTTCTCTGAGTGCCTTGTATACATACCAGTGTTCACCAGTAACTGAATGTGCATGACAGCTATTCAACAAGTAACTCTTGAACTCTGGTTCCTTAAAGGTTTGGTTTCCCACTATGCAATTAAAACAAGAAAGAACATGAAAAGTTCATGAATGGATTCCTCCATCTTATTCCAGGAAACCCGACCTATCTATAGTCTCTTTTAGCTGAATTGGAAAAAGAAATCCATCTCCATTTTTGTACTGTTAACATTCCTCTCTCGAGTCCTTTCAGGTAATCACACTAACTTGACTACCCCGCTCTAGACATCTGGCCTCCAACCTATGGCTATTTTATTTCAATATCCTTTTCAATGGCTTCACAGCTAAATAAGGTACCTCAAAAATCACATAAATATAAATGGAGGAAAGGCATTCTTGGCTGCATTTTGCAAATTCTAATATTCTTCCCCTGGTGTCATCTGTCAATTATTCAGTTAGCAGACTTCTATTTTCTCAAATGTCAATCACTTGGTCTTACAAATAGCTGCTAGAAAGCCCTGATGTACCACTGCTGGAAGCTCAACTCTTTCAAATATTTAAACAAAGGTGATGTACGGAACAGAAGGCTGAACAGGCTAGTTTGTGTCTAGACATAATGCTTCTGATATAGATATCCAGTATGTCAGTTAAAATACAGCTGATGCTGAATGTCTGTGGCCCCCCAAAATAAGCAAGAATGTAATCTGTGGTATAACTATTTTGACAGACTATAACTTTTATATGGCTTTTAGATAAATATGGTCCTGAGGTCAAAGGCCTTGCCTTTACCATCCTGCTTGTGTCTTTCTATCTGGAAACCTTTATGACTGCCATTTTGGAGCCCATATATGGAAAATCTCTAGGCTCTGTGTGTTTGTGCCTTTTTGTATGATGGATACATGTATGTATCTGTGTGTATTGGCATGTCCCTGAGTGGGTACTTGCATCTGCCTACCTAGCAGTAAACCTTTGTAGCAGCCTTCAACCAGAGTGAATAAGTTATGTCTCATCCGCACACAGCTCCCTGTAATCACTTCTAGCTTGCACTCCTATGACTGCCTCCCTTCCTGACACATTCAACAATTTTCCTGTTTAATCATTGTATCCTGTATAGAGAAGGTAGAATAACAGCAAAAAAAAAAAAAACATTTGAAATGGTTATTTTGACCTTGCGAGTTGATGGTAACTGGGATTCTGTGATTTTTAATTTTTGAGGTTTGTAGTTTGGGAGGTTTGAGGTCTCTTTTGTTGTTATTTTCTTGCAGGTTTTATTTTTAAAGTGACCTTATTTAGAAGAAGCATTCTGATTTGAATTTTTATTTATCTGCTCTAGAGCACTATGCTATTACACTCAAACAGTCATTTGTCATCACCAGGAATGTCAGCCAATACCCAACACATGTCTTTCTAAAATTTATTTGCATGCATAGTATTTATAAGTGAGATGAGTGTAAGTATTTTTCCATAAGGCAAACCCATGAATCATTGTATGATTTAAAAAGATATTCATAATCATGATAACCCCATATGTTACCAACAAGCATATTGTAGAGGACTTGCTATCAAAATTAAGCCTTGGGAACCTCTTAAAACTTTGGGCTCCTCAGGCTCTAACTTGCATTATCTCTAAGTAATTTCATTAATATGTTCACATGTGAAGTTCTCAACTGACCCCCATGTCATTTAGTTAAAAGTGTTCTCATGTGGCTTCTCTAAAAGTCTAAAGTCCTGGTTTTATCCCCAGATGAGCACCGTCCCATCATATCTTCAACTTAGCGTTCCTATAACATTCAGCTTAGTTCCCTAAGTTGTGTCCAGCTGAATATGCCTTTTTCAGTGTACCTTTTAAAATCATACACTGGACTGGCTCTATTTCAGTATTTAAACTTAATCTATTAGATGTCATAAACATAGAAATCTGTTAACAATCTATACACATTTCTTCAACAACAGTGTCAAGTTTTCATGATATAGTTTAGTCCAACTTTTCCCCCCACAAAGCTTCAGCAATGTTTTTTAACGTGCCACCCAGTCACTGAATGAGAAAGAAATGACTTTCTATTTGTCTTCTTTGAATTAGATCTGTCATTCTTGCCATACAAAGAATGAATACTTCCTCTTAGGCAGGTGGCTTTTCACCTCAATTACACACTGGGTGATCTTCCCCTAAATTACTTGTTAAATCAGAAAAGGAAAATAGCAGCTTTATAGTGGAGAAACTGCATCCATACCACCTTAATCAAGAGATCAAGCTCAACATCACCAACAATAGACCAAAACCCCAGGTAGACACACCACACAGAGATGACATCACAAGCAACAGAACAAAACCACAGATATACCACACCGAGAAGATCGCATCAGGCTTTGGACAGGATCCTGGCCTGAACACAGGAAGCAAAGAAGCTCAAATGGAGGACTATTCCACCAAATAACTGACTCTACTCATCCAAATGGCCATGGTGAAGAAAATCCAAGGAAGGCTAAGGAACTGTTTCTAACTCAGATTTACAGAGATCTGACAGCTAAAAGTTGGGTCCCAGTGTGGAAAACACTGCCAGTACCAAAGCCTAATCTTCCTTATTCTGACCACCAAAATGTTTTTGGAAGGATATCTTTGCTCTTCTGTAGTGTGTAGGAATGGGTTTAGGGTAATACAGTACGAACTCTCCGGTTTGTTTCAAACGATTCATAAAAATGCATATATATGAATATGTACACAGAGTAAGAAAGGATGTCAGCCATTCGGTGAAAGCTATGTAAGATATATTTGCACCACTTTTGCAACTTTTCATCTGGCTGAACAGGCAAAACTTACTGAATGAATTTCCAAAGTACAATACTCTCAAATGAAGTTCTCAGACTTCACAAACAAAATATGTCGAGACGCAGGAAGCAAACCAAATGAAGAACTGCCACACATCGTCTGCTTGGTGCCTCTCGACGTTCCTGTGGTGCACAGCTGTCTCTCATCTTGCTGAATGGTGACACAGGTTTGAGATTATTTGCCAGCTCTCATGACATTTAATTTCATGGTTTTATAAAGGTTTATTTTTTATCTCTGTGTGTGTGTGTGCGTGTGTGCCCATGCACATGTGCATGCATGCTTGCCTACATATTGGTATGTATGTGTTTGGGAAAGCCAGAGCATCTGGACCTGGTGTTACCTGCAGCTGTAAGTTTCTCCACATGAGCACTAAGAACTTACCTCCAGCCTTCTGCAAGAACAGCAAGTCTACTTAACAACTTAGCCTCTCTCCAGCCCCTTAATTTCATATTTTGGTGTAACACTCTAACAAAAAAATGCTTATCTTTTCTTCTTATGTACCAATGTGTTGACTTTTAATGTACGCTTTGAGAATGACTGTACTAACATCATGCAGCAATTCTAACAGGGAACCCTTATTGCTTACTAAGAGGTGGGCACTTGTCCAAGTGTTTTGCATATAGTCCTCGAAGGGCAGTCTTTGGGGATGGGAATAGTATTGTCACAGTGGGGGAAAGTGGGGCACATAGAAACTGTTTCTAGTTCTAATGCAATCCTTATCGGGTGTTAGAAACTAAAGTTGAACTTGGACTGCTTTACTTCAAAGATCCCATTTTCATCTCCTAGTCGATCCCCTGTCAAGTATTCATTCTATATAGCAGCCCTGGAAGTCATGCCGTGCATGTTGGTAGCCTTAGATACGGGTAAGTTTTATAACACACAGGAGGGCCTCAACATAGCTGAGCTGAACTCTCTATTTTTTTTTCGTGTTCTATTGTCTTAAATTATTTTCTTTCCTTTTATTTAATTAAAATATAATTGCATCATTTCCCTCCTCTGGTCCCTTTCCTCCCTCTAATCCCTGCCACACTCCGCACTTCCTCTTTGAAACCTCTTCTTTAGCAACTATTGCTATATTTGTACATATATACAAGTAGCCGAATGAATGTATTTACTGTTGCTGGCAAGGACTATGCTTAGGACTGAGGATTTAGGGGTAGATCTTCTATCAGGGAGCTTGTCCCTGGGGGAAAACTTACTCTTCTTGAAGCAGCCATTGATTGTCTGTAACAAAAATATACCTATTAGAAGAAAGAAATATTTCTAGGGATGAGCCTGTTTGTTAACCTGAGTGGTAAGTGTTTAGATGTGCTGTCTAATAGGCCTAGTCTCACCAACAGTGGCTGGACCTGTCCTTGTGGCAGTGACAAGCATCCGTGTGGAAGAAGAACCCTGTACATCTCCTACAGGAAAACCTTAGATGCCCAGTGCTTCAGCCCAACACTAAAGGAATCCATACAAAACAGATTTCCCATGCAACTTCTGAGGTTTTCCATTTACCTTCCTAATGTGCTAACATTCTGATACTAGAAAAGCTAAAACACAGGAATTACATTAAGAATCTGATTTGGTCATGGAGATACAGTCACAATTACTTTATTTTCAAGGACTTAGCTGTTTCATATAGCTTTTTGCAGCGTATTGCCCTCCAGACACCTGTTATGAATCAGAATAAGCAAATGCTAGTCACCTTGTCCAAAGATGAAGGAACGCTATCTTGCCCTGAGGAATTATACAACTTCATACAACAAGCATGAAATCTACTCATCCTTTTGCACTTTTTAAATAAATGGTTTAAAAGATGCATCACCCTTAAAACTAGGAACCTAAAAGGAAAAGGTTAGCCTAGGCCAGATGAGGTTATAACGCAAAGTGTGTAGATCCAATTAAATATTATCATAGAGAAACGGGCTAATGGTTAAATTTTGACACATGAGAAGTGGTGGGATGCATATACAGTAAGGTCTGAAGTGCATCTGAAAGAGAGAGGCAATAGGTAAAAGGGATTTGTAGAATAGCTCTGTGATAGAAGGTGCCCATTGCAGCTGAGAGGCACTGAGATGAGTCCACCCAAAGGATCAAGATCTAGGCAGCGTGTGGTTTGCATGCATAGTCTACAGCTGATGTTATGGTTAAGGAATTCTCTTTAGATGCTGAGGCAGAGACAATGAAGCAGAGAAGATGTTGAAGCAGAGATGATAAAGGCGGGATGACACTATAGCAGAGAAAACGCTGAGGCAGAGACGACACTGAGGCAGAGGTACTAAGCCAGATTGTGTTTGCTAAGAGTAAAGTACAAAGTTATTATAGAACGGGGAAATGGGGGATATTTTTCACAGAAGACACAGCTGAAGCATCGTCTCCTTAAGACGACAAGGTGACTGGCACAGCAAGATAACTTGCATACGGCAAGTAAATCACTGACTGTCAACGTCAGCCATCTACACTTAGGACTGTAGAGACACTGAGAGAAAAGTGCTGAAGTGACAGAGCTGGGAGTATTTAAGGAGTACGGGAACCAAGAGAACGTGACTTAAAGTTCACTGAGGTCCCACATTGAAGGGTAGTATTTATGCTTCATTCTCTAGTTCAGAACATGTTTTTAAGGTGCCCCTGTTATCTCAGTATTAAGTGTGTATCTTATGATAATTTTACCCAGTAAATACTGTATAAACTCTGAGTTAAGCTGGTATCGACTGTGCCAAGTACACAAGCACCATTTGAAGAAGTGACTATATCTCTACCTTGGTGGAAGAAAAGAACTAACTCTACTATATGCAAAGGTTATAAAAGACCTGGGTGAAACCTTGCCTGATGCCTCTTCTGCTTCTCTAAACAAGAATGTGTGCAGTGGCTTGAGTAAGAATGGCTCCTATAAGCTCATATCTTTGAATGCTTAGACATCAGGGAGTGGCACTATTTGAGAAGGATTGGGAGGTGTGGCTATGTTGGAGAAAGTGTGGCCTTGGGGATGTGTGTACCTGGGGATGAATACCCATTTTGCTTTTTGCTTCTCTCTCTCTCTCTCTCTCTCTCTCTCTCTCTCTCTCTCTCTCTCTCTCTCTCTCTCTCTCTCTCCTCTCCTCTCCTCTCCTCTCCCCTCTCCCCCGTCTCCCCTCTACCCTCTCCCCCATCTCCCCTCTCCCCCATCTCCCCTCTCCCCTGTCTCCCTTCTCCCCCGTCTCCCCTCTCCCATTTCTCTCTCCTCCCCTCCCTACAGATTGGAATGTAGCCCTCAGCAACTATTCCCATGCCATGAGTGCTGCCATGCTCCTGCCATGGGCCTGCCATGATAATGATAATGGAATGAATGTTTGAAACTGTAAGCAAGCTCCAAGTAAATGTTTTCTTTCATAAGAGTTGCCTCGGTCATGCTGTCTCTTCACAGCAGTATAACAGGGATTAACATTTCTAGATTCTTTGCCTAGATTTTGTACCCTGCTCCCTTGGTTACACATGTATAAGCCTCTAGCCTTTAAACTTCGCACTGGTCCCTCAAAACCTATTTTAAGATTCTGGGTCTGTTCCTACAGATTGTTCTGATCCTCCATTTGTCTGGATGCGACCTTCCTTGATAGATGCACCCCTTCCAACTGACTTTAATAAAAATGGCCCACCTTGGACACATCACTCTTGTTGAGATGAGACATCCTGAAACTCACTGTCTGACTTATCTCTGTGGCACATTAGAAACGAACATGTATGAGCTAAACTGTTAAAAATATATTTGCTGCTGTTAAAACACTGTTTTTGTATCCTAACTTAAACTAAACAAAACAATGGTAGTAAATTGTAAATGAATTTTTTAATATAAATGTAGCAGTAAATTAAGCGAATAGCTGTATTTCTTTACCTTATATTAGTGCCTAATAACCACACAGAGAAACAAAGACTTATTTAAAGCTGCACCTCAATAGCTGAGCAATTAGATGATCTATCTTTACTTTCTATGCTAATCTGGCTGGTCACCTCCCAGCCATGACAGGCACTTGATACTTACATATGGTTATTGATTTCTGTTACATATCATCATTTGGGCTTCAGATGTGTCTCCATGATCTCTGTCTCTGTCTCTGTCTCTCTCTCTCTCTCTCTCTCTCTCTCTCTCTCTCTCTCTCTCTCTCTCCCTCCCTCTCTCTCTCCTCTCTCCCCCCCCTCTCTCGACCCCTTCCTTATGGCTTCAGATCCTCCATCCTCCTTGCTCATCTGAATTTCCCTCTCTTCTTTCCTCTGGTTGGTGTACATCCTGCCCTATTCTTTATTTTGCCCAGCCATTTGGTAAGAACTGTTTACACAAAGTGGAGCCAGGAATTCTTGGTATAAGCATTACAGTGATGTGCCAGGGAACAAGATATGAGGGCAGAGAAATCAGCATTTGAATAACACAAGGGTGACCTTTACACAATGTACAAAACATTATGCCGGCAGGAAATATGGTTCTATACAGAGTAACCAAAAGCTTAAAACATAGTTAGTCCTACAGTGTTTATAGCTTCAGTGTTTAGTTATTCATCCCACTGAAGTTACTGTTGCAATGTCTTTACATGTATTGAGTCTCCCTTCCCATAAACTTGAATGTTAGAAATGAATGCTTCGAGACTTTGGGGGGAAGTTTCTGATTCAGTCCTAGTATTAATCAAGATAACACTGCTTTACACATTGATACACATTTGCGTCTGATTTAATGGAGGACTGGTATTTTCCATGGATATGAAAACGTTATGTAGTAAGAGGAACAGTGGGCCATGGGGGACAGTGTGTAAACATTACTTCTACAAAAACAGTCAATAGGCTGTGTTGGCAGGAAAGATTTATGACAAAGAGATCTCTGTCACACATTTCTACCACTAACAAGGTCTGCTGCTACATCTCATCCCTGATCATCTACATATTCTTCACAGTACAGTGGCCCCAGGAACTGTAGTCACTTGGAAAGAGTAACTATATTCCTCACACCCAGACACACAGCAGCAATGTTGCAGCTCTCACAGATGCTTAGGAAGCAGAGATGAGTCTACTAGAAAGTAATTTTCCTAACACATACCTTAGGTACAGCAGTGGGCATGGCTTCCTTTGATAAAAAGAAATCGAACCCCTGCCTAGGCCCAGCATTAGTTTGTCATAATTCTAATTATAAATACATTTATCATTGAAATCTCTTACATGTATGAAATGAAATATCATCACATTGACCCTACATGTTTCACCTCCAACTTCCTACAGGTCCTGTGAACACTTTCCCTCCCAACTTCATATCTTTGTCTCATTTTTTCATAATCAACTAAGTCCAATTAGTGCTGCCCATGTGCACATGAGTGTGGGATCAGCCACCAGAGCATGGGAAACCTAAACCTTAATGCTACCCTCCTGAACAGCTTTCAAATACCAATAACTCCTCAAAAATAATAAATAAATAAATAAATAAATAAATAAATAAATAAATAAACCTAGAAAATGCCTTCCCACGTTGTTGGAATTCTGGTTACCTTAATATTGTATGGGTCTTAAGTAGACAACTACAGGTACTGTGAGCTCAAGGGTGTGATGACCATACTATATCTAGAAGACACTTCACCGTCCCTTCCGCATCCTCTGCTTCTTAGATTCTTTCTTCCTCCTCTTCATCTATGCCCCTCCCGCGCTGAACCTTACCAGCCGGTAAGTGGGTGCATAAAGATTCCCCACTTAGGGCTCTATAGCAGTTCATCTGAGTTCTTTCCGCTCACATTTTCAGTGACAGCTGCCACTGTCACAGCCACAGGATGCACCGCTGGCAGCAGGTTCTTCCACCTGCCCTGCACTCCTGTCCCATCCAGACAGATCCTCGTGTTCCCAGTGTGTTGCCAAAGCAACAGTTGTCTATTTGGAACTGAGCAGCTTAGCCAAAGGCTCGGTTTCTTTTATGGCAAGTCCCTTGTCCAAGTTCACAAGGCAATTGCCTTTGGGGTACGAGTCTTCCAGATACTTTTGCCAGTACCAATTCCAACACACAGTCTTCCAGAGACTCAGGAATCTGTCCAACCGTATTATCAAGGAAAGCATCAGCTTACTATCTCAGCCAAGAGTACAGCAGGATTAAAATGCTCCTGCCATTAACTCAAAGCACACTATCTACTTCCTTTCCTTCTTTGACTCTGGAACTTAATTGTCTCAGACCAATTTGTGCTTTAACATAATCCCAGCACAACGCTTCTGAAGTTCATGATGTTCTTCAATAATAGGGCCTTACCTTCCTGTTCAACAAGGGCAGTCAATAGCAATACACAGCAGTAGCCATTATTGCTTTAGGAGTCTCTTAAAATAAAACTATGAACCTTACAGGTCAATAAAATGAACTAGAAAACTTCATACTGAGTGAGGTTACCCTGATCCAGAAACGCAAACATCATATCTTTTCTCTCACTGGAGGCCCCTAGCTACAAATCTTCAGATGTAAGAACAATATCTGGAGAAACTGTAGGATCCAGGAAAGTGGGAATTTTATATATATATATATATATATATATAATTTTGTCTAAATATACATATGCAGTGTAAATAAATTTTTCTCATCTGGGCTGACTATGCTTCCTCCCAGGGCCAAAGATCATCTAGCAGAAGCCTCAACACCAGGCATTCGAAGCCTTCCTTTGAGTTGTTGATCAGAGTTGCCAAGGGATTCCCAAAACCTTACGTACTATTGCCTTTGGTGGGTGGGGGACAGCTCATGAAACCTCAGTCGTATACAGAGATCTACAGGCAACCAAGGAATTCTGAAATCTGGAGAAGTAGTATTCGTGAGGGAAGAGCACACCAATTGGTTATGTAGAACTAAATGATCATCCCTGATCATGCACTCACAAGAAACAGTATACAGACTGAGGAGGATAATAGACTTAGGAATCTATAGAAATATAGAAGATATATATAGATATATATACACACATATATATATACATATATATGCGTGTGTGTATGTGTGTGTAGTTTCTGAGCACACAGAAGACATGATCAAAAAAAGGCTTGGATACTGGCAGGCTGGTCACTAGGAATTGTGAGAAGACACAAAAATTGAGGCTATATATGAAAATGAGGCCATGTAATAGAAAGAATGCAAACAGGGATATATGAAAGGGTTTGGAGGAAGCAAAGGAAAATAATGTAATTATATTATAATCTTAAAAATAAAATTTTTTTTTTAAAAAGTAGTTTCCAATCTCACTTCACCTCACAGCAACTTTTAACAAAAGTGGATGATACCATCTTGTATGAATCACTTTTTTTTCTTTAAACTTCAACCCTAACTGCCTTATGATTTCCCTTCTACTTGGTGCCTCATTGCAGTATCCATCATTGATTTCTCACTGTAGAGATTTTGGTTAATAGTTTGTGTTTTTGTGAACACTTAGCAGGAATTATAATTAGCACACACTTGCTGTAAATGACTTACAGACACTATTAGCATAATGTTCTAAAGTCTCAGTTCTCAAATTCTACCCACTTTCACTTTCCAAGGTGTCTCGTTGAATCTCACGACTTATGAACGGTGTTCATTCATTGATATCTCCCAAATTATGCCAATATTTCCCTAGATTTCCAGATCTGTTTTGAAGACACCCTGCTTAGTATCTCCATGTGAACATCTGAGAGAAATCTCCAACTCACTACACCCAAACTAAGCTCTTGCCCTGACCAGATAAACCCCTCCCCCAGCCTCCTGGTAGGAGGTAAATAGTCACTCAATTCACTCTAAGATATTGGGCCAAAGTTTTACAGCCATTGTTTTCATCACCATCATCGTACCTTCTGGATCCCCTCTGGTAAAAGGTATCCAGTCTACTTTTCTTGACCTTCACCTTGGTAGCATCCTCGGATAAGCCAACGTCACATTATGTCTGAAAAAAGAGTAAGCTTCCTGAAGACCAACTTTCTTTTACTTTTGTCTGCCATCTGTTCTCCACACAGGAGCCAGAAGACTCAAGATTACCTGTTGACCTCCCACTGTACCTAGAATCCAACCATCTTACCTAAAATTCCTCTCTGTGGCCTCCAGTGATATGATCCACTTTGCATATCCTTAGCCTCAATTTTTGTGTGTTCTCACAACTCCCAGTGTCCAGGCAGCCAGTATCCAAGCCATTGCTCTCATTTTCTGTCTGCCTAGAAGCTTCCTTTCCAAGTGCACTGAGTGGTTTAGTCCCTCAATTCATTTGGATGTCTGCTCACTAATGCTCCGACAGAGAGGCCTCCCTAGCACAATCTAAGAACAGTTTCCTTTGATCCCTCCTCCCTACATTTTACATTTTATGAACACTTAACACCTTCACTCTCAACAGCCTTTTCTAGACCTCCTTTTTCCCTGATAATCACATATTTTCTTTGAGTCATACTAATTCTTCCAACATACAGAATACTCCTTCTTATTGTTTATACTACATATTGTACTATCTGAAAGAGAATGTCATGCCCAGAAACTAGCTACTGCTCATTAATGAATGAAGTTTTTGGCAATTATTCCATTTTCAGTTTTAGCCATTTGGAATTTAATCTCTGCCATATGAAATAAAAGATTTCACTCAAAAATAAAGTATTTTTGTATCACTAATGATGTTATTTAACTACATGTTTAAAAAAATCCAGTAATAATTCAGTGACACACTGAAGGGAAATTCCAGGCATGCTTCCTGATAATAAAGTACTCTTCTGAATTGGAAATTGGTGTGTAAAACAAGATTTTGAGTAATTTTAAAAATATACGGTCAATAAGGGACTTGAGTTCATAATCCCCTTCCTGATCCAACAGTTGACTGCTGATTCTCAATGGGAAGTCACAGCTTTTTCAATATTACTACTTAATAAATCAATAACTTTCTATGATTCTCTAGAATCCCATATTGTTATTGTTATGGAATTAACATTAATTAATTTAAAAATAACTACTTCTTTGGATGAATAATACCATAGGATTAAAGGGAGAATCATCAATCCAGTTTACCTAAGTCTTTCTTTTTTTTTCCTTCTTTAGAAAAAAAAAATCCTCTAGTGTCTTAAAAACCCTCACATTCCTCACATTAGAATTTGGATTTAGTTCTTGGATCAAGGATAGATGGAGAAAACATGTACTAACACAGAAAGGGTTTGGGGAAAGCATAGAAGGATGAGATTCAAATTTCCTTCTTGAGATGCCTACTATGCATCTAAATGGATGTTGTAGAAACGAGTTCAAATTTAAAAGACAAGGTCAGGAAGAGAGTCAATAAAGATGGTGCTTTAGTTCCACCATCTTTGTTACTGCATTTTCATGTCATGGCTCCAACTTATCGATTTGGAAAACCCAAGCATGCTATTAAAGTTTTCAGAAAAAAAAAAAAACAGTTAGCTGAACACACTCATGGGATAGCAACAATATGATAACCAGGGTGGGCTACAATAGGCCTCAGGTGATGGGGAAAGCCATTTTTAAAGTAGAGTTAAAGACCTCTAAAAATATAACATCCAAGGTTAGCAGCACCAATTTTAGTTTTTACACAATCAGGTCGCACAATTTTCAAAACAAAAATTGATGACTTTAAGTTCAAAACTGTTGCAATAAAGCTGTAATGCTCCTCTCTCTACATATCCCCAAGTTATCTGAGAGAGCAGATCTTGGGTTTAGACTCTGACTTAGAGAACATGACCTAAGGTTGAACTCTCCAGCACAAGTTTCTTGTTTCTAGAACCAGTTTCCAGATTACAAGCCCACCTCTGGCAATTCACTTCCTAACAACTACCAGTCAGGAGGAAAGCAGAATTTAAGTTTATGGTTTAACTCCAAGCACCAGCCAATTATTTTAAAGAGCAACAAAATTCCATAGTGGCCCCCCAACAAGATGTGTGCCAGGCTAGAAAACTCCTTGCTTGCTTGTCGTTTCCTGTAAAACCTTGTCCCACTGAGGCCTCAGGGCTTTACCCTCCAGCCCTGCTATATCAGAGATGGCAGTTTGGCCCAAGCTCAAGCTTTAATAAAGACCTTTGGCTTCTTGGTGGTCTTTTGGGATTCACTAAACAGGCACAACCATCTATTAAGATAATTTGTCAAAAGAAAGTTTCACCATGACTTTGGAAAACTAGATTATCAGAAAACATAAAAGCAGAGCGTGAGTGGAGTTTACACTGATTAACAGGGAGCAAGGATGACACTAAAACAACCACAGCACAATTCAAATTCTCTTTAGAAGAGTGATGACTTATCCAAGATCAGACATGTCTTCAAACTTCTAGACACCAGAGCTAAAAAGAGTCTTTGCTACTGTTCCTCCTGGACACCCAGTGAATCTATGGAAGGCTTTGTTGATATTAAAGAACAAAATTGATAGCAAAAAGGAGGGAAAAATATATAGTGACACAGTTTCAGAATTCAGATAGAGCCACAAAACAATTTACTGAACTCAGCAACACTGGGCCCCAATGAGGTAGATGATAAGTTCAAAGACAGCCCATTTTATACCTTGGAAGTTAATTAATACCTATTTATCTTCTATATCTATAGTATGTGATGTTTTTGCAGTAGATGTAGAGGTTAGACTACAAAGCTCATTAATTAAAACTTGATGTTCAAGAAGCTGTTAGTGGCCAAATCCCACTCCCCGTTCTTTATACTAATGCCTTTCATCACTCTGGTCCCGGTGGAAGAGAGTAGACTAAATTTCTAAAGATGCTCTGACAGGTCATGGTCAGGTAGGACATTTTTCTTAATAATAAGCCCCACCCCTTTAAAATCGAAGAGAGTATCTTCTTAATCAACATATTCTTTATTTGAAATCTAAGTGTTGGCAACCTCAGATGGTTTTATAGTTCAGTGGTAGATTTAGGGGGAAAATCCAAAGGAAATTAATTACTTGGAGCCTTGACAAATTTAGAAACTATTGAAATAATTGGCCAAATTAGTGGTATTGCAAAACATGGATAATCAGCAGAAGAGAACAAATGCCCAAAGGGTAGCCCTAGAAGTCTTCCAAGAGCCTTATTCGTTAGCACTTCTGCTTGGCTATTGTGGATGTTAGACATTTGGAAGAAGATGAAAACTAGGGATGGACATTAGGAAGTATTAGAAAATGTATAAAAGTGAGTAGATATAGACACTGTAAAACCTGGTCAAAGCTGCTGCTTCTTCTGCTTTTTCTTCTGCTGCTGCTTCCTCCTCTTCCTCCTCATTCTTGTCTTCTATAAACCTTGAAATCAGTAAAAGCCAGTATCAGTGTTTTCTTAAACATTGTGAGGCTAAGAGATGCTCCTCCAAACACCAGTTCTGTGACCACACACTTCGTGTCTTTTATTTTTTACACACTAGCACCTTCCCTGTCATAAAATAAAAATATTACATCCTATAAGAAGAAAAAGGTTAACAATAGGATACCCAGTCATCCTGCATACAAATGAACAGCAGATCCATGCAGCCAACTGACATTGTTCAAAGTCAGAGCCGCACTTAGAGGCTTCTTAGAAAGCAATGGTGAGCTGAAAGCATCCAGCAAAACTTTAAAAATATGTGAGAAGCTTCATTCGGCACAAGAGAAGACCACAGTTCTAAAAGCCTCCATGACTACATAAAAAGAATAAATCTAACACAAGAAAATATGTAGAAAAATTACAGAAATCTAAGAAAAGCAGAAAGAGCAGAGCTGTGATGACAAGAATAAAGGTGACAATCAGTATAAATACTCTAAAAAGTCAGGATCTTCCTGGGCCCCAAACCGGGCTGTTTGGTTTGGCCTCAGTGGGAGAGGATGTACCTAGTCCTGCAGTGTTATCCAGGGGGGACCTCACCCTTCTCGGAGATGAAGGGGAAGGAGGGATAGGGAAAGGGGCCCTGTGAGGGGGAAACTGAGAGGAGAGGAGGGCTGTGATCTGGATATAAAGTGAATGAATGAATGAATGAATGAATGATTGAATGATTGAATGATTGAATAAATAAATGGAAAAAATCTATTTTTTTTTAATTCAGGATCCTGGTCTATAAGACATAATAAGGAAATATCTACCAAGGGGGGAGGTGGGTGCTACTCATGGAAGAAGCACTAGAAGATGGTGAAAATGATGCCGTGCTCTAGAGAAGCATCGGGACACAAAAGGCACGTGAGGTCAGATAAATCAAGTAAAGGGAGAACTGTGAAGGAAAGACATGATTTTCAATGAGCGATTTCACTGAAATTTAATCTCGACTCTTTTAGCAAGTCTAGATATTTCAAAGTGAGATAATTTCATTTAAATTGAAATTCTTCCGACTTTATCTGGGAATCAAGGTATAACCTTGGGAGAATGAATTAGAAGGCAAAACAAAACTAAAACATCAGGGCAGTTTTCCTATATTAGAAAAGTCTTGGTGGAAACCATGGCTGCTGCCCGAAGATATCATAAACTATTCTTCGCCTAGTGCTACAGTTAAGAAGTTGACAAATGTTCAGCCTGTGACCTCTCTTGACCTGCCTCTTGCAGTATTTCTCCTTTGGTTGGCCAAATGCAAAACTGGTTTGATTGCAAAATACTTCCAGTTCCTTTGAGGAGAGAAATTGTTGAGTGTGTAATAGCAGACTCAAATACAGCAATGGTTGGGTCAGGAATGGAGGGTATCATAAGATTTAAACATTCCGTATGGTCAGATGATCAATATGTGCACTAAACATATGCACCTAGCCTATACCTGACTCTCAAAATCACCCACTCTAACAGAAGTGTTGCATTTTTGTAATTATCAAAAACTGACTACATAGGTAGGCAATGAGCGTGCTCTCAGCGTTCATCCTGCCTACTCAATCTCCTTGGATGATTACACGAGTCACAAGCAGGCTTTCTGTACTGTATGAAGGAAACTCTCTTCCTCATGATTGAAAACTTTAAATAAATGAATTCACCCTTTCCTTGATAATTTTTTTACAAACTCCTTTGACGGGGTTTGAGTGATTAGACTTAGGTCATTTTGCTTCGTTGGGCTTTGTTAGAACACATCAATCACAAATATTGAGAGAATATGATGCTCATTGAAAATGGGAGGATCTAACCTAGAACTGACAGGCAAAGAAATCCTACACTCTTCTGCTTCATTAATCATCATCCAAGTGATTATTATCTTACTTAGTATTGCACAGCATTGTACTGCCTAGATTTTTTTCTTCCACAGTTATTGGAAGAATGAAATGAGTCTCTTACCCACCGGTACTTTGTAAAAGAACAATGTATTGATGAAAAGCTTGGTGACAAGGCCAACTCCATACACATGTATACCCACACATATATATATGTACCACACACATGTGCATAATTGATTTTTCACCATTAGATGATATAAATAACCATGTTTCTTTTTCATACTCCTGCTTAGATTTAACACCTCTTGATGTGCAGAAATACACTTCTTTCAGGTTCTCTTTTCCACTGCAGATAACCAAAGCTCTAGCACCTAAACTTCGTTTATTGAATAAACATGTGAAGAGTTTGGGACTTATCCTGGCAAATTTTATTTAAATATTCCAAACTATTAAATCAACTTTTTTTGGCATAGGGAACAACATTCAGTAAATCAATCATTGAGAGTCATTTGAAGGGGTAGCAATGATATCATTCTATTGGCCAACTTTTCATCTCAACTGCATTTTCAATATCTTCAGAAATGGTAAAAATACATGTTCCTATCTATACTAATGAGCCCCTTGCCAGGTAGCACCGAGTGTGTCACAAGGAGTAAAACCAAGGATCCCAGAGATGAATTTATAATTCAATTTTTTAAAAAGAGGCCCCTTCCATCCCATAACAGAAGATCTATTTATCATTCCTTTAAATTCCACATCAAGACCAGCGACCACAGACCCTGAGGAGGAAGGCTGTCCTGTCAGTGTAAAGTCAAGAAGGGCCACATGGCAACACCTCAGCTAACAAGTGAGGTGTTCACACTGTGGGTGGAGTGTGTGTGTGTTTCTTTGTGTATGCCTTCATAAGAAAGATTCTAAGATATTAAGTTTTTTCTTTTTAAATTTTACTCAAGTCTAAAAGTAAGAGGGTAAACACTTTCCACTGTCCTCCTGTGAGGATACACCAGTTGTTTGATTTATCCTATAACTCTCTCCTTGTTGCACCTGAATTGATAAGAATAGGAAATTTGTGTGCCTTTTTTCCCTGATAAAATGGACACAACTTTGCATTCTCCTATATTTAGTTGCTGAGGTTTTGGCAAACTGAAATAAGCTAATAAGTGATACATGTCTAAAATTGCAGAGGACTAGCATGCAAGGCAGGATAAATACTTTTCTACAAACACGCTGAGCATACTTCACCAATTCTGAAGAAAGGCTGAGGAGACTTTAAGAAAACAAATCCAACAGTGTGATAATAGTGAGCCAAGAGAATTTTTTTAGATTTTATTTTTTAGTATTATACACGTTTAGGTAATACATAATGTCTCAATGACTTTCCATCAAGGGCTCCTGCAGAAATGGCAAAGTCTGCCTGACATAAGTCAATTACAATTGATCTAGGGGATCAGATTAACTCCCCAACTCAGCACATTCTGAGCTGTCTGGCACCCAGGTCCTGCTGCAGAGTTTCATGGGACTCCCGAGGTGTGTCCTCTGCCAGAATCGATAGCCCCATTGCCCCGTTGTTGCTGACTTCTTACACAGGGTCTGTGGCATTAACACTTTCACTGATGTAAGAGCATTTGTTGGAATCTGTAGATCAGTGAGTCTTACAGACAACTGAGGATTGAAGAATCTGATGAAAGAAGGAAAGGAAGAAAGGCAGGGAGGGAGGGAAGGAGGAAGGAAAGTGAAGGAGAGGAGGGGAGGGGAGGCGAGGCGAGGCGAGGCGAGGCAAGGCGACTGAGAACACATGTCAAAGTTTAAACTGTTCTCATGCTCTTTTAGCCAATAATGAAAGTCAAAGAACCCCCAAGGCTCTCACTTAAAGGATTCCCTGTGGTACATTCTTAACCTTGTTTTATATGAATGCATGAGGATGTCTTTCTGAGCGGTATGTCCCAAACTGCAGTGCCGAGGAAAGTTCTTGAACTCAGTGTCAATGATTTTACTATTTTGAAATGGTAAAAAATAATGGTGGCATCTAAGCCACTGCTCCTTTTTAACGAATACAGCATCTAAGCCACCACCACTGCTCCTTGTTAACGAGGAGTCCAGCAACAGGAACCATCATTTCCTAGAGTGCTTAGCTGACAGCCTAAGAAATCATGAAAACTAACTCTGGGAAATAAATTTCAAAGTGTCATTCAACCTTTGGGTTTTTTTTTTCTTTCTTGCATTCTTGAGCCCACTTCCTCCTGTGGCTTTGTGTGTTTGTTTGTTTGTTTTATTTTGGTTTTTGTTTTGATTTTTACAAATCCAGGTGTGGAGGAGGGGATAATATGTGAAGCATTCTGAAGAAACATCTCTTTTACCACATATCTTCTTTCTCAGCACTGTCTCTTCCCAGTTCTCTGAGCTCTCTTAATCTAATTTTTTTTATCATCATCTGGGTAAAGGAAGATCCCTGAGGTCTGCAAGTATACCACACTACATTTGTTTCTATTTATTCAGGTCTGTTCCACAGGACAGTCGGAGCCGCGGTTATTTACGGCCCCGTGTGCATGTATATACAATGATTCTTTACAAGTCTCCCTTGCTTTCCCTCTCTTCAATGGAGCTTGAAAACCCCCAGGCAGATTATATCAATGCTTCATCAAACTTCCATTGTCCAGGCAACAGACAATGTGCTGAATAGTTCCAAAAGAAAATCACTACCTGCTGATAGGCAGGGTAGATGTTACCTACCAGATGTCTGGCTTTCATTGTTGCTAACTTGTTTAATTTCTGCACCGAGCAATGAAAGTGTTTTGATCCTTCAAAGCAGAAATGTGCTCTGTACCAATTGATTCCAAATGGCCTCTCTTTAGATTGAATTTTTATTTTATTTGGTTGAATGATTTTGTTTCATTTAAACCTGTATTTATGTGAAAAATTCAAATAATGCTTTCCAATTTGCATTTCAAAAAACGGAGAATCTTCGTGTTTATGAAATCACTTTTGAGTTGCAATTACAGTTCTTTGTCTCTGGGATACACAACATGTAATTGGGTCAACACTGTTAATGACGGACTAGTGTTACTGTTAATGAGCGACGAGTGCTAGCTTCAATGTTACATCCCCAGCAGGTGGTAAATACAATATGTTAAAATAGATAATTACGTTAATGTTTCAAATATCAACAGACCAAAGAAGTCATTAAAAACATGTAACTAAGAGGTTAAAAGGGACAAACACAACCTCCACGTTTACCCAAAGGGCAGTTCCCTTCCCTAGGAGTTTTATCCTGTATCTAAGGGGCCACTTCTGTTAGTTCACAGCTCATCAAAATGAAAAGTTAGCTCACTGATGATGGCTGGAGTGGACATCCTGACAGCACAACTAATAGAGTCTAGTACTCAGAACTTGAACTGTTAACATTGCAGGGAAAACATCATGAAGATATTTAATAAAACTTACTGCCCCCATCCTAAGAAACTTCACTGCAAGGAAGTCTCATAATGAATGAATAATATGTTTTCTGGTCTTATAAAAAAAAGAAACCTGCAAAGACTAGCAACACAGAGAGAGAGAGAGAGGGAGAGAAAGAGAGAGAGAGAGACAGAGACAGAGACAGAGAGAGACAGAGACAGAGAGACAGAGAGACAGAGAGAGAATAGTTGGCATGATGTAAAAAAATGAAACAAAGTGGAAACAAAATGGAACTTGAAAGTAAGAAAACAAAATATGGGATGAAGTAATTGTTAACAGCTTTATAAAGAAGCAGTTTTGTGTCTGCTGGTGAGGCTTTGTCTTTTTTTTACAGAATATATAACCACTGGTAACTTTAAGAGTGGTAACATTTAAATTCGATACATATAAAGCTTGAACTTGAGAAAACCTCTGCTTTGGGGCACAGCTCAATGATCCCAAACACTTCCCATCTTTCTAGTCTGCTGATGTGCAGGTGGTCACTGGGTACCTGATCCAGCTTTGCATGCTAGAACCTTAACCACAGCATCCCTAGACAAGAGCGGAGAACTACTTTTCTCTCCATCCTTCTCAAAAAGAAAATGAGGAACGGAGTCCCAACCTGAGCTCTCAGACTTCCGTTTATAGACTGTCCTTAATAATAACCTTATCATCAACTACGTAGACAAGAATTAAATGAGGTTTGCCATGAAAATGTCATGAGGCCCTCTCACCTTGCATCTGGAGGATTCTGTGTCTGAAGGTGACAATTAAATGAGATTCCTGAGGTTGGATGAAAAGTTAGTAATAGGCGACTAAAGAATCAAAGCTGAGCCAAGTCGCCTATTCCCTAAACATGGTCGCTACATGCGGATAGAAATCAGAGGGCAGAGATCTAAAGCTAAACTAGGAATAAAACACCAAATTCTCTGCAGGTAACTTCTCAAATAACAAAAAGCAAACCTTACCCCTGAGGAGATTACTAGGTAAGGAACATTACAACAGCCTTCCCTTCGGCTAGCAATATGCTTTTGTGATATAGTGCTGGCTGTTACTTTCAGATGAAAAAAACTCTTAAAAGAAGTTGAGAACACCAAATGTTACACTGGAGACAATTTTCAGTTTTGCCTGGATGACTAGATTCCATGAGAGAATCACAGAAGGCTTGCCTGGCAGACATCATTTGCCTCCGTGACCAGACAGATACCAATCAGAATTATCAGAAGAATCTTTCCAAATTAGGTATTAGTCAGCCTTATAGTAAAACACCTGAACAAAAGCTACAAGAGTTGGGGCTCATAAAAATGACTTAAAATGCATTTCAGACATACACACACACACACACACACACACACACAGACACATAAACACACACGCACACACACAGAGAGCAAGAAAAGCCACATGATCCATTGCAGTTGTCAGCTTTGCCTAGCTATACATGGCAAACTAAACATTCTATGCATTACAAAAGGGCCTCTTTCTCACTCATTATATACCAACAGTGGGTGTCTCTGCCATCATGAGGTTTACTCTAGTGTTTCTCAAGATATATATATGTGTGTGTGTGTGTGTATACACATATATATATATATCAAGATATATATGTATATAATATATATTACATATACATACATGTGTATATAATATATATTATACAAGAATATATATATTATATATAATACAAGAATATATGTATATATATATATAATACAAGAATCTGTAAGTCACCAAGAAGATGAGAATAAGTGAAGTGAAGTACTTGATCTAAATAGGGTAGTAACATCACCCCTCTAAGACTCAGGCAATAGCAAGGAAGAATGTAATAGACAGAGGATGGGGATATCTACAGAAAAATGATGTATTCTAGATGTCACATGGCCATTGAGCTCCCGAATGCTGGGGTTATCCATACATGGCTTCCTCTAGGTGATAGTCATTATCATTTCATCACAGACTGGGGAAAGGACCAGAACTCCCCACCCTTCCCTGAGGAACCATTGCTAATTAGTGGGTGTTGAGAAGAGTATGTCATCTTTCTCAGTGCTTGTTCTAGGAAATAGCCTCCCACCCATGCATAGCTAAGAAACTAATGAAATTCGGTGGTTCACACACAAAAAGAAGAAATAAAAGCAAGAGGGGACTTGGGAAGCCAGATTCAGCATGAAGAGGAGAAGGGTATGAGACAGTAATGGAACGTGAAAATAACTAAAAATCACTATAGAAATGTGTGAATCCATCACACAATAAAGACATTTAGTGATGCCCAGCTCTCTCCATGGCAGTACAAACACCAATGGACTTCAGAGGAGACTCAGCAACAGATTCACTCCAATTGATGTCAGTAGCATCTTACTCCAGGAAGGTGAAGGCATCCTTGCCATCGAAGCCTTCCACTTCCAGCCTTACCTGGGTCATGGAACTTGAGCTGCTGCTGTCACATTGAACATGGAGGCCATGGAGTTGAGGTCGCTGAGGGCATTTATGACAACATTGGAGTGGAAAGCAGCCACAGTGACAGGACACGATATGCCAACTCCACTCTGACCGTCTCCAGCTGGTGCCGCAGGTGAAGTGGGATTACATGAGAAGAAGGGGCTGGAATTTGAATGAACTGAGAATTTCAAGTGTTCTCTTTCTCTTCAATTCCAAAACCCCTCACTAAGTATAACCGTGTGTCTGGAAATCAGGTGTGTGTGTGTGTGTGTGTGCTCGTGCATGCATAAAGAAGATGATTAAAAGGTACTGTTTTTCATTGATTATTTTTTAAATTTTAAGACTGATAGCAGTTTTTGTAAATATCCCCTAGAATGAACTTATAATGATAAATAACATTGATAAATTAGCTCAATAGTCCTCTTGCCTGAGACACAGAAAGTGAAATATCTTGATGCACTAAAAGTCTTCCCAATTCATTACCAATTCATTACTACGACTTTAACAAGCACTCCTCTCTCTGCTAAAGATACCTTCGGTTTGAATATTGATCTCCATTCTCACTCTTATTACCCTCTGCCAGGCTGTAGTCATCTGCTTGGAATACAAAAAGCTTACAGGCAAACTGAGCGGCCTTCGGTCTCTTGTCTTAGTTCATGTCAACCCCGTCTCTTTAGAGCAGCTGGAGTGATTTTTCCAAAGCCTGTGAATCCACTCAGACCATTGCTCTGCCTCAACCTCAGAAGCACTGTGTTCCATTAATCCCTGGGTTCTGTGACTTTTGTCTCTGAGGGCAAAGTCGTTAAGGTGACTTCTAAGACACTGGATGGTTTCTGTCACCTGAATGCTTTCCAAGTGTCATCTTGTGCTTTCCTGTTCCTAGAATTCACCATAACTTCTTTCACTGGAGGTTCCTTGTTATCTATCCCCTTGTGTGGGTCCTGCCCTCTCAGGCATGCTTCTCACGTATTAAAGTCTGTTCATATGACCTCGTTATCTCTTCTTAGAAGTTGCTTCCACCTAGAAAACTGTCTCTTTCAACCCCTTTAACATCCAAATAAGAATCCGTTTTGGCTATTTCCATCATACACTGACTTCCTCTACATTCCCAGACACATACATGCCTAGTGAGTTACGGGATGTCCCACTGCTGGGATTCCAGAACTTGGTGTAACAATGTAGGTACCATTTTTACTTAATGAATTTGTTAATGATGAATATTTGTTTGATAAGGAAGTGCTAGAAATATTTTGTTCTATAGATGAAAATGAGAAGGCAGAGCTGACCTAGGGCAGTCATTGTGGAAGGCAGCGTGCTCCTCAGCCTGGCAGCAGTGATCCGGTAAATAGAGTCTAAAAACCCACACAAGAGAGACCAAAGCAAACTGTAATCAGTATCAAAGTGTCTAGGATGCCTGTCTAAAACGGTGGGATTCTGTACTGGGTCAAGGACATTGATGACTGCTGGAGAAGGGAGTCACTTCTCTTCAAAAGTGAGGCTGCTAGGAGTTTCTTCATGTCCCAGTAGAGACTCCATAGCCATTGCTGTAATGGTAGCCCTAACTGGACACAGTTGGTTAAAGAATGCATATTCATTGTTTTTAAAGAAAGAAAACAAACAAGTCACCCATTCTTGTTTGAATAAACCCAATAGTCCTGAATCTTGGATCCACAGCATTCCGTATATACTGAGATGAAAGGGGTCCGAGGCTTAGGCTTGGGCAGCTGTGCATCTGCTGCTCAGCAACCTGTTCTCTCACCAAGGGCTTTGTTTCACTTCCTTGGCTCAGTTTTCTCATTCATGAAATAAACATAGTATTCACTCATCAAGCATCGCATTTAACAAAGTACTAGAGATGGGTTATTTAAGACACAGACATTGATTTCGGATTGCTGGAACATCCAAGGTCAAGGTAATGACAGACATGGATTCTGGTTAGAACATACTTACTGCAGAAAGCAATCTCACTTTCCCTTACATGGCAACAGAACAGAGAGAGGCAATAAATGGTAGGAGCAAAACAAGAGAGAGAATGTGTTCTGGCCACTTTAGGGCCTATGAAGGACACTGATCACATCATGATTTGAACTATGCCTAATTAGCTCCAAAGCCCTCATCTCTAAATACCATCACCTTGGGACTTAAGGCTCTAACATTTAACTGTGGGAAAGGGCAGCACGGAAAATTCAGCTCCCTATAAGACATACAAATCTGCAATGCCTTCCTTCCCATACATTTGAGATCTAGTAGAGGATAACCTATGAATAGGCTGGAAGTAATTCTGCTTTCACCTGAGACCATTGCTTGGCGAATAGAATTCCTCAGTAAACAGTGCTGTCATGACACCCTGGGTCTCCAGAAGCTGCTCCATTGGGTTCACAATGAGCACACGGTGTTTCTAACTGTCCTTATTCCTCCACTGGACCGGAACTACAGTCCAGAGGCTTATCAGATGACTTCTTAACTAGATCTTTATTGCTCTTCATGCCCCATGGCTAACAGTCTGCCTGGGATGCAGCTCATGCTGCACTAGGTCAGGTGGAATATATAGATGGTGGAATGGCATTGAATTTTATTTGTTACCTACTATAAAAAAATACATTTCGTGTTGGGTATTTCTGTTCCAGTGAACATTATTTGTAGAGATGAAGACTTAAGTACAACCAAATGAAAAGTAGTAATTCCAACTTTACCTAGGACATGTAAGTAAAGCTCCCAGATTTGGTATTTAGCTTATGCTAGACCATTACAAGAAATGTGTCTGGCCTTCTGGGATAGCATTGGAAATGTAAATGAAGAAAATACCTAATTTAAAAAAAAAAAAAGAAAAAAAGAAATGTGTCTGGCACAGAACATGCATAATTCCTAGGACAAAATGACACAAAGTGAAATTGTATCTAATTAGCAAGGACACTGTTTCCTGCCTTTCCTGTTAATACCTGTCCCTGTCTGAATTTAGCCTTTCCTCGGAACATGACTCATTCATACAAACAGGTTCTTTGTGCTGTGCCTTTTACTCTCATTCTGGAATACATTGTTTCTTTTCTCATCCATATTTTAACAAGGTACACAGTACCTAAAACGTAGCATCTTCATCATTCTTATGTGTAGTTCAGTGTTATAAAAGTACGTTGTCCCACCATGTCTACTATCTTATAAAATATCACATTCATTTGTATATACATGCAAGTGCAAACATATGCATATGAGTGCAATCAGGTCTTAATGTGAGAGGCCATAGGACAACTTTCAGGGGTGAGTTGTCTCCTTCCACCAGGTAGGACTGAGGAATCACACTCAAGTCATTAGGTGCAGTAGCCAAGAGCCTTTGTTCACAGAGCCACATCGTCTACTCCCTTTCTCCTTTTATGAAAATGTATTCTTTTTAATTAATTTATTTCTTACACTCCATATTCCATTCCCCACCCACCCCCATCTACCTTCCAACTGCTCCACATCCCAACCCTCCCCGCCCTGTCACCACATGGATGCCCCCACCCCCACCTCCTACCCACCCCATCTGACCTCTAAACTCCCTGGGGCCTCCAGTCTCTTGAGGGTTAGGTGCATCATCTCTGAATGAACACAGACCTGGAAGTTCTCTGCTGTATGTGTGTTGGGGGCCTCATATCAGCTGGCAGATGCTGCCTGTTTGGTGGTCCAGTGTTTGTCTCTTTCTCCTTATACAACTCAGATTTCAGTCAAGAATAAGCCTCCTCATCCCTCCTGGCCTGAAGGACCTGGAAATCACAGTTTCATTTTCTATCTTCATGACTTTGTCTGAATATCTCCAAGTAGAATCATACAGCCATTGTCTTTCTGAGGCTCGATTGTTTCTCTTACTATAATGTCCCCAAGCCTCATCTGTGTTATAATATGTGTCATTATTCTCTTCTTCTTTAAGATGAGATGATATTTCATGACACGTATGTGTTACGTTTTCTTTCCTTTTGGATGATGATGGACACCTGGGTTGCCTTTGTATTTTAGTTATGGTGTAAAATATTGCTTTAAATTCAGAAACAAAAATGTCTTCAAGAACGTGCTTTCAATTATTCTGGGTTCATAACTAGACATGTAAAAATGGCTGACAACTCAATGTTAGTATTTAAAGACCTAACTAGATTGCTTTCCATTGCACACCACATTGCCTTCAACATCACCCCAGTGTTCCAGCCCTTCTAGATTCAATTAACCCTTGCAGACCCCTAGAGGCTTTGATGTACATTGTGCGTGGAGAGGGAGACAGAGCTATCTCGTAGTCGCTGGTTCACGTTCCCTTCCTGGGAGTAATAGTGAGCACTTCATATACTTGTTGCTCATTCGTGTATTTTATTTTGGAGAAATATCTTTTCAAGTTCTTTCCCATTTATCAAGCATGTTGTTTGCTGCTGTTATTACAACTATCATTATTTTCTATAATTCCTAACTTTTAGGAGTTTTTTTAATACATATTTTTTAACATTAACCTCTCATAGAGAATATATTTTAAATTTTGCTTTCCCCCATTTTGTGGGGCTACAGTTTGACTGTTTGTGCCTCTTAATACATAAAATATTCTGGGTTTTTATAAAGCATGTTCAATCTATCTTTTTTATATACTTTTGTGGGATTTTTTTACTCTTATCTAAGGAAACACTAACAATCCTAATGCTCTGAAGCTTTCGCGATGTTTAAGTCTCAGAGTTTCATGATTTAAGCCTTACCTTTGACCTGTGATTAATTTTGAATGGATTTTCTTATACAGTGTTCAGAAAAGGTCTGATTTCGTTGCTTTATGTGCTTATCAACATGTTGCCTTTTTCAAATCGCCTTTTAAAATTCAGAGTAAATTTTGAAAATATACAACACGTAGAAGAAGGTCTATCCATGTTTCTTATACATACCAACAAGTTAACATGTGTTGGCCCAACTCCCAGTGAATAGCTTGTCTGTGGTTGTCAGCACAACTTTAGGCTGATAAACTCCTTGTATTAGTTAGGGTTTTACTGCTGTGAACAGACACCATGACCAAGGCAAGTCTTATAAAAAAACAACATTTAATTGGGGCTGGCTTACAGGTTCAGAGGTTCAGTCCATTATCATCAAGGTGGGAGCATGGCAGGATCCAGGCAGGCATGGCACAGGAGGAGCTGAGAGTTCTATGTCTTCATCCAAAGGCTGCTAGTGGAAGACTGACTTTCAGGCAACTAGGGTGAGGATCTTATACCCACACCCACAGTGACACACCCATTCCAACCAGGTCACACCTATTTCAACAAGGCCACACCTTCAGATGGTGCCACTCCCTGGTCCAAGGATATATAAACCATCACACTCTTCTTCCTGCCATCAGTGTAAGGCCAGAATTAACTGAGTATCAATATCCCATGGTCAATCCTTCATCAGTGATGAACAAACTTAGGCTTATACTGTCCCTCTCTTTAACATGGATAAATCTGAAGCTTCTCTCCCCCCCCCCCGCCCCCATCCCACCCCACCTACCTACATGAGATTAAGATGCAGTGTGCAAAGCATGGCTGGCTTAAAAGAACACACTTAATAGAAGAGGCCATGTTCTCTGCCCTGCCTTACTCTTCTCCTTGAACTTGCTGTGTGGATGTCCCATTAAACTGAGCACATGTGAATACTAGAGTTAGAGTTTGGCTGTGGCAGGAACTCAGCTCAAACAAGGAAAAGGAAAGGATGTTGAACTCTGTGGAGCCCTTTCTCTGGCTCTTCCGAGAGTATTTCTTCAAACATCGTTAGCTTCTTGTCATGATGGCTCCTCCCTCTGTTCTTCAACTCCTACCTAAGCATTTTGGGAGAGTAGAATATTGCTAAAACAAGTAGCTCTAATTCCTCAGACTCCACCTGATGCAAACTCGGTGTCCTCTGATATTGCAAGCTTCTTTTCCTGGCTAGAAAGGTCTCAGACACCAGAGCTTCTTTTCTGCTTTCTTAGAGCTCCTGCCACAGGGATCACTAATGTCATGGCTCTATACGCTAGGACAATATCAACTTACAATGGCAGGGAATAGCTCAGAGAGCATTGCCTGTTGGCTCAGAGATTAAGCCATCAAGGAACCCAAACTGTCCCCTCCCCTTTAACAGCATCAAAAACACATGACCCCGACACTTGCCCTTGATCTAGTAAAACGCTGAGAGCACGAGCCTCATCTCATACAGTCTCTGTACTTATTCCCATGGTCAGATGCATCGCCTGCCTGTTAGAAGATTCTTCTACATGCAAAATACTCCATCATCACTAACCCATGGACTAGGCAACACTAGAAGTTTTTAACTCCCAGCCTGCCTGCTAGTGTTACTAATTGATGGCATGTACACAGAACAAAAAGGGAATGTAGAGACTGCAAAATGGCTCAGCAGTTAAGAACACTGGTGGCTCTTACAGAGGACCCAGTTTCCTTCCTTCCTTCATTCTTGTTGTTTTGTTCTTTGTTTCTTTCCTTTCTTTCTTGTTTTCTTTTATTCTGACTGTAGTTTCCTCTTCCTCTCCTCCCACAGTCTCTCCCCCTGCCTTTCCCTCATCCCCTATCCCTTTCCCTCAGAAAAGAGTAGGCCTGCCAGGGACATCAACTACACATGGCATAACAAGCTACAATAAAGCCAGACACATACTCTTATATCGAGACTGCATGAGGAAACTCAGTTGGAGGAAAAGGGTCCCAAAGGCAGGCAAGAGAGTCAGAGACAGCCCCACTCCCACTGTTAGTAATCCCACAAGTACACAAAGCCACACAGCCATAACAAATATACAGATGACCTATGTCAGACCCACACAGAGTCCCTGATCTCTGTGAGCCCACTGGAGGAGGATTCAGTTCCTATTCTTAGCACTTACAAGACAATTCATGACACCGATATCAGGGATGCATTTGATACATAAACAGACGTGCAAACAAAACAGCCACACACATAAAATAAATTAACAAATTTTAATTTTAAAAAGTCATGCGGAGTGTTAATGATGAGCCTGAAGCAGTTGACTTTTGAAAAGCCATCTTTATCCTTGTAGTATATCTTTCTTTTTTGAGAGTTTGAAACTTTCTCCAATTCTTCATAATAAAGGCTGTGTTTACTAATGTGTGTTCTGTTTTGTGGCTTGGTCAAGTATAACTTTCTATGTCCTTATTAACAAGTGAATGCCATATGCAGCAGGATCATCAGCACTTACTATTTAGTGAAGACAAAGGTGGAGAGCACACAGAACTTGAATGCCACTCCCTTTCCAGCGACTCTGCCTCTTCAGACTTCTCTGGGTGGCTTTTTAGAGACCCAGTGTTCCTTAAAGACCTTACTCCAGCCCCTCACTCAGAAGACAACTGCTCAATGTTTATAACACAAATACCAGTGCTGGATACTTTTACAATTAAAATACACCTTTGTTCCCAAGACACCTACTGGCTAACGAAGCAGATGGATCCCTATAAAACAAATTATAAGAAACTCTGAAAATTCTAGTGAAGGAGCAGAGGAGGGGAGCCCTCTACTGGGGCCTGGGAGTTCCACAAAGGAGTCCTTCACTTCTGAGGAAGATCACCAAGAGAATCCTGTTCCAAAACAAAATTTAAAAGCTTCTGTCTGTGTGGCTGTTCTGCTTGTATCATGCAAGGGGGTATACATTTATATTTAACATGCTCACTTTCATAGGGACAACTTGGGAGAGTATGATATCCAGGCTAAGTGACTGCCCTCCGAAAGACCCAACAAGCAGCTGAAAGAGTCAGATGCAGATATTTGCACCCAACCAGTGAACAGAAGCAACTACCCACTGCTGTTGAATTAGAGAAGGCAGAAAGAAGCTGAGGAGAAGGGTGATCCTGTAGGAGGACCAGCAGTCTCAATTAATCTGGACCCCCGAGATCTCAAATACTGGATCATCAAACTGACAGCATACACCAGCTGATATGAGGCCCCCAACACACATACAGTAGAGGATGTTCCGCGTCTGTGTTCATTCAGAGATGATGCATCTAACCCTCAAGAGACTGGAGGCCCCAGGGAATTTAGAGGTCAGGTGAGGTTGGGGGGATGGAGGGTAGGGGCATCCATGTGGAGATGGTGGGGGAGGTTTGGGATGTGGAGCAGTCAGAGGGTAGATGGGGGGGCAGGGAATGGAATATGGAGTGTAAAAACTAAATTAATTTTAAAAATATAAAAGTCTACCTGGATAGCATAAATAACTACTACTTCACATATACATAATTTAAAATACAAAGAAAAATATAGATCAGCCACAAGTGAGTAATGACCAAGGATCAAATTCAATGATTATAGGCAAAGTAACTGAAAAAAAGATACCAAGGTGTTACTCTCAAAGAAACAAACACACACACAAACAAATAAAAAATAAGTATGGGGGTACTTTCAAAGGCCTTGAATAAATGCTAAGGCTAATTGTGAATGTATAGGAAACAGTAAAGAAAATGAGAATCTAGTATCGTGTTTTCATAACTCGGTGCCTAAAATACCTTAAGAATGTAAAAGCACCTTTCTGACCATGTGACCAGTTGCTTCTGCTTTCTATTTAGTCCTAGAATATTGAGGACAACATATACACAATATCCAATTCTCATGTGCTGTGCCCCCCAAAACAGTGCTTTCACCTTTTTAAAAAAACTTATTTACTTTATACTTCCTGCTCATTGCCCCCTCCTGCCCTGCCCCCCACAATCCATCCCCCACCTCCCCATCCATTCTCCTCTGAGCAATGCCCTCTCCCCCCAGATACTCCCCAACCCTGGCACTTCAAGTCTCTTTCAGGCTAGGCACATCCTCTCCCACTGAGAAAGACAAGGCACCTCAGCTAAAAGAACATATCCCATATACAGACAACAGCCTGTGGGATAGCCCCTGCTCCAGTTGTTCAGTACCCACATGAAGACCAAGCTTCATACCTATTACAGCTGTGGGGGAAGGCTTTGGTTCAGTCTATACATGTTCTCTGGTTGATGGTTTATTCTCTGAGAGCCATAAGACTCCAGCTTAGTTGATTCTGTTGGTCTTCCTGAGGAGTACCTATCGCCTTTGGGGCTGCAATCCTTCCTCCTAAAAGGGTCCTCAAGCTCCATCCACTGTTTGGCTATGGGAGTTTGCCTCTGTCTGAGAAGCCTGGCCCATCAACTGACTCAGACAGGGTCATACACCCACAATCTTCACCTTTTGTAACACCCTTTAATCTGACCCATGAAGGTAAATGAGTCAGGCAAACCTCATGCCTATTCACCTCAAGAAAGTCTCCATTTTAGCTAATGAACTTACGGGAGTAAATTTAACCCCTTCTGATCACAGAAGGATGACAATTAGAGTAGAAAAAAATGGTTTAACCATTAGACTGCAAGAGATAGATGGGCATGCTAATGTTTGCTGTATTAGGGCATGGAGAAAGAATGAATAGTATTCTATGCTTTTAGTAAAAGTGTGGGTTGTCATAGCATTCCTAAAAGACACTGTGCTAACATATCTCCATAGCCTCAGAAACACGCATAGTCTTGGATCCAGCTCTGACTGCTGAAATTCATCCTAAAGAAATAAATGGAAATGTGAGAAAACTGGAAAAATTCTGAAAGGCAACATGTACTGGCTAGTTTTGTGTCAACTTGACACAGCTGGAGTTATCACAGAGAAAGGAGCTTCAGTTGAGGAAATGCCTCCATGAGATCCAACTGTAAGACATTTTCTCAATTAGTGATCAAGGGGGAAAGGCCCCTTGTGGGTGGGACCATCTCGGGGCTGGTAATCTTGGTTCTATAAAAGAACAGGCTGAGCAAGCCAGGGAAAGCAAGCCAGTAAAGAACATCCCTCCATGGCCTCTGCATCAGCTCCTGCTTCCTGACCTACTTGAGTTCTAGTCCTGACTTCCTTTGGTGATGAACAGCAATGTGGAAGAGTAATCTGAATAAACCCTTTCCTCCCCAACTTGCTTCTTGGTCATGATGTTTGTACAGGAATAGAAACCCTGACTAAGAATTCTCACCTGAGGAATACCGAATGGCTGAGAAGCACCTGAAAAAATTTTCAGCATCCTTAATCATCAAGGAAATGCAAATCAAAACAACCCTGAGATTCCACCTCACACCAGTCAGAATGGCTAAGATCAAAAATTCAGGTGACAGCAGATGCTGGCGAGGATGTGGAGAAAGAGGAACACTCCTCCATTGTTGATGGGATTGCAAGCTTGTACAACCACTCTGGAAATCAGTCTGGCGGTTCCTCAGAAAATTGGACATAGTACTACCAGAGGATCCCGCAATAACTCCCCTGGGCATATACCCAAAAGATGTTCCAACTGGCAATAAGGACACATGCTCCACTATGTTCATAGCAAACTTATTTATAATAGCCAGAAGCTGGAAAGAACCCAGATGTCCCTCAACAGAGGAATGGATACAGAAAATGTGGTACATTTACACAATGGAGTACTACTCAGCTATTAAAAAGAATGAATTTATGAAATTCCTAGGCAAATGGATGGACCTGGAGGGCATCATCCTGAGTGAAGTAATCCAATCACAAAACAACTCACAGGATATGTACTCACTGATAAATGGATATTAGCCCAGAAACTTAGAATACCCAAGATACAAGATACAATTTGCAAAACACATGAAACTCAAGAAGAACAAAGACCAAATTGTGGACAATTTGCCCCTTCTTAGAATTGGGAACAAAACACCCATAGAAGGAGTTACAGAGACAAAGTTTGGAGCTGAGACGAAAGGATGGACCATCTAGAGACTGCCATACCCGGGGATCCATCCCATAATCAGCTTCCAAACTCTGACACCATTGCATACACTACCAAGATTTTGCTGAAAGGACCCAGATATAGCTGTCTCTTGTGAGGCTAAGCCGGGGCCTAGAAAACACAGAAGTGGATGCTCACAGTCAGCTATGGAACACAGGGCCCGCAATGGAGGAGCTACAGAAAGTATCCAAGGAGCTAAAGGGGTCTACAACCCTATAGGTGGAACAACAATATGAACTAACCAGTATACCCCAGAGCTCCTGTCTCTATCTGCATATGTATCAAAAGATGGCCTAGTCGGCCATCATTGGAAAGAGAGGCCCATTGGTCTTGCAAACGTTTTATGCCTCAGTACAAGGGAACGCCAGGGCCAAGAAGTGGGATTGGGTGGGTAGGGGAGTGGGGGGGGGGTATGGAGGACTTTTGGGATAGCATTGGAAATGTAAATGAAGAAAATACCTAATAAATAAAATTAAAAAAAGAAACCCTGACTAAGACACAACAGTAGACCATTGTATTCACATAGTATCATTACCCACAAGCTAGAATGTAATGCAGTCTTTATGACTTCAGAGTTCATAGAATTTACTTGATGATGTTAAAATAGGCTCATCATAAATGCAAGTAAAGATAGGTTAAAGAATAAATAGAAGCATAACTCCAATAGAATAAAATATATTATGCAATAATAACCATAATCGTAAGTAAAAAGTTAGAGGAGGCATAGATCAGAACATTGGTGATGGTTATATTATTTACAGAGGAAATATTGATGATTTGTTTTTATTGTAACTTTTATTCATTTATTCTGTGGTACTGAGGATTGAACCAAGACCTTGAAAATGTTAGACAAGAAAGTACTCTACCACTGACATTTCTTTTTGTTCTAATTTTGAGTCAAGGTCTCATTAAGGAGTCTAAGCTAACCTAAAATACATTCTGTAGCCAGACAGACCATGGACTTACGATTCCTCTGCTTCAGCTTCATGAGTAGATTCAACTATGGGCCTTTACCACCAAGACAGGCCTCTTGTTTAATTTTTTTTATATTGAACAACTGTATTTTACATAGTTAGAATATAAGCCATTATGAGAAAGGGGCTGAGCTGAAGACCCAAATAGTTCAATAAAGTAGAAACAAGCAACTGGGGCTTGGATCAATATTTCTTAATGAAATATAAATCACTACTTTTCCTCTTGTGTCTCAGTTTTCTTGACTGTGATGTGAGAGACATTAACCTGATCTTCTCTAAGTGTTCTCTAGACTGCTTCAAGCATAGAATATTGAGAATCAGTACTACATTATTTTAATGAGAAGAAACAGTCAACCTTGCATTGTAACTACCAGTGATGGAACCAAAAGACCTACCACATGTTACCAAGATTTCTATTCTCTATCTGTTGATGTTCAAAAAGACCAACAGGATTGATAGTACACTTCCATGTTCAAATCCATGACCAGCCACCTTTATAATGCTTAGGGAGAGAGAATGGGCTGACCCCATGAACCTTTAGACCAGCATTGAAAATTAAATAAAGCCAATGTCTTTATCACCCAACAAGACAACTGCAAGCGATGCCAAAAGTTATAAGAGACTTCACTTCTCCTCTCTGATGCCACCCCTGACCAGGAGTAACTGACTTCCAAAGAAATGTTATATCAAGGGAAATGATGTGAATCCATGCAGAAGAGAACTCTTTAATAGCATTTGTTAATTTCATGAAACCCAAGGGCAGCTAGAGAGAGATTCAGCTTTTGAAATGGATCAAATTGCTCCATTTACCCAGAGTAACCCTCCCCTGCTTCAGAATTCAGATTGTGTCCAGGTGTGTGCAGAGAGCAGACGATACAGCTTTCTACTGTAGGCTTGTCCACTTTCTTCATTGTCTCATGAATCATGATGTTCATTGCTCAGTTCTAACTAAAGAATATACTGTTTTCCACTCTTACCCCAGTCCATCCAAAGCCCTTTTTATCTACATCCATCTCTCTAATGCTCAGGCGTTAGAGGAAGTTCTTCAGACTGCCACCATTTATCATAGTCTTTGTTCTGACATGTCATGGTATACACTATATAAGTTTATCTTTGATCACAGTCATTTTTATACCTCCATATGAGAAGTTTCCTTAAGGTAAATGTTGCAATTTATAAGTCTTTGCATTCTCTCAAATACCTAAAAAATGTTCTGCAAATCCCTTTTGGTGGGTGATTAAATGCATATGTATCTCCAATCTCCTAAGAATCCAAATTTGGACAAGGCAGCCAAGTTCAAATGAAAACATCAATTTCAACCTACCTAAGTGATCCCTATCAGTTGTTAGGGACAGATCCTGGTAGTGTGTGCCCTAGAAGTGGACAGGGAGTAGATTTGGTGTAGGAAAATAAGATATCTTCAGACCCTATTCAGAGAAGGTGGTAGACAGATGGTAAGCTGTAGATTCAACCTACAAAAATTGTGTAATTTTCTGGTAAATACTTTGGAAAAGACACATTAAATTTTTGGTCCCTAAACTCTTGATCAAATTGACTAATGTTTTCTGGCTTCCATATGGAAATGCAGAAACTGACCCAGTTGATCAGCTAACTTGACTCTTTCAAGAATGGAGATTCTATTTCTGCCTAGCCCTGTCTGTTTATCCAGAGCCTTTACTGTGACTACTAAAAGTAGCTACAAAGGCAGTTGACCTTCCTCCAACCTGCAGAGACCATCTGCAAATGAACAGACTTCGGGGACAGTGGCCATGAACCCCCAGTCGTCCTCTCCCTGAACCTCATAATTACTCCCTTTGAGGGGAGATGGCAGAACTCCATGTAGACTGACTCCAAAGCTAAAGTTCTCAGAGTGAAATATTTTTAATCTTGCTTGGCTTCCTGAGATGGGAGCCAGAGGGTGATGTGGGTTCTGCAGTGTGTGCTCTGTAGGATGGGTATAGATGCAAACTTGAAAACTGCCTGGCACAGGAATACTTGTAGACGAAACCTGGCAACCCAAGAATTCTATGATAATGCTTACGAAGAACCCTCTTGCTTCAAAATAGTTCCCATTAGAATACAGCACGTAACACATGTTCAGCATACCTGTGCATATGAGCACATGCATGAAATACAGACAAAAGAAAAGAGAGTAACATTGCATTAAAAAGGGGGTTGCCATATTTTATTGCTTGAAGAAAATTTGTGAAGAAAGAGCAGAGCATGAGTGGCACACTGTTCAGAACAGGAAAATATTCAAAGAGCATATTATAAAATATAAAATGACCTGAAAGTAACTGTGGTTATTTTAGATGAATCACTGTTTTGTTTGTCAATGATTTCCTACAATGTTAACATTGATTAATTTTAAAAAACGAATTCTCAAGAAAAAAAAAAAAGAAAGATCTGAGATTTGTCTCTTGCCACAGATATGTGTCTCTTTATAGATATGTGGCATCCACTTTTTGACACTGGGACAGCTGGTGATCTTGGAAAAACCAGTGTGTCCTGGAACACGGGTTACATTTCTACATTATAGACGTAGGGCTTTCTTCTGCTTCCCTAAAGCTTCAATAACTTAGAACCCTACCTTGTTCTTCTCAAGCATGTAAGCATCTAACAGCTTTCAGGAAACAAGAGAACTGGATCAGTGCTTTCACAACTTTCCAGCTGTCTAATCCAAGAGAAACAAAGATAAAGGGAGAGGAGTCTAGGTCATGGGTGACTGGCTCTTCTGCTCCATGGGAAAGAACAAGGTGACACTGGGTGACATGTAACAGCAGGGCATCAGAAATACCATAGGGTCCTCCCGTTGTAATTAACCTTTGCCACTTCCTGCCCTGTGATGTCACTCAGGCTTGTTTCTTAGCTGGCTTCCAGAAATTGTGTTGGAAGGTGATATGCATTCAAACTAGAACTCATAATGCTTAAACCCAGGTGTGCTTAAAAAATAGTAGCTCTATTCATCTCCCACAGGATGAACAGAGGATCTTTTGGACTAGTGTTGAAAAAGCTGATATATGCAACTTAGCTGCAAACATTTTGCTGGATGGAACAAGGATGTAGCCGTCGCCAAAGGCACTTGTATTGTCCAACACTTTTCCACTTAGAAATTATTCCTCCTTAGACTTCTATGTGATTTCTACAGCATTCTGGAAAGCCAGTTTTTATTTCACTGTACATTGATAGCCTGAGAGAATTTGACTTGCTTGGTATCCCACAGAGTTTGCTATCTGCTATCTACAGCTATGATAAACATGATGACCAAAACAACATAGGGAAGGAAAGAATTTATTTGGCTGACACTCCCATGACACAGTGCATCATCTATGATAAGTCAGGGCAGGAGCTCAAGGCAAGAATCTGCAGGCAAGAACTGAAGCAGAGAACATGGAAGAGAGCTACATACTGGCTTACTTTTGGAGGCTTGCTTGGCTTAATATCTTATGCAACACAGGACCACCTGCCCAAGGGTGGCCCTGGCCCCAATGAACTGGGTCCTTCCATGTCAATCATCATTCAAGAAAATATCCCACAATGTGAGCTTTTAAGTCCAAGATAGGCGAACTACAATTAGGTGAACCACAAAGGTTAGGTGTAGAGTGAGGGACTATGAGGGAGAAACAGATCTCCCTAGGAAAGGGAAATGGGACAAAGTCATGGATGTGGGAAGGGGTGGTTGGAATGAAACAGGAGAATCAAATGGGAGTGAGATATGGGAAGGGATAACTAAAATTAAAGGCAATTAAGGGGTTGTAAGGAAGCCTAATAGAGTAGAAACTTCCTAAAATATATACATACATTAGGGGGTAAACAAAGCCCCAATAGGCCATCTCTCATCGCCAAATAAAGCTTCAGTCCAAGGAATGAGGTATATCTAATTGAGTCATTGGCCAAAGGACCACCATGGGAACCCCCAAACACTCAGGGCTATTGAAAGGCTACAGGCTTCTCTCCATGAACTGACATTGAGACCCCATTGCTGAAGACAACACCTATACAAGTCACTGAACACAGAGAATTGAGCTAGTGCCTGCCTAAAGCCTTCATCTCTACTGGCTAGTATTTTCGATACTAGGCTAGTACTCTGTACACTACCAAAGGAGAAATGTAAACACTAACCCAGCTACAAAACCTTCATTGGACAATGGTGTCCTGCCAGCAAGTCATGGTAGTGTAACTATGGCACAAAGTGGGTGGAGTAACCAGCCAATATCTGATTTGACTTAAGGTCCACTTCACAATTTGGAACCTGCTTGATTGACTAAATACCTAAGTCTAGATAGCCAAGGGACCTGAGGTAAAACCAAATACTACCGTGCTGCAAAAGGAACATAGCAATAAAATGACTTCTAATGACTTTCTGCAATACTCATAGCTTAGTGCCTTGCTCAGCCATCATCAGAGAAGTTTCCTCCTACAGCAGATGGGAACAAATACAGACCAATGGCCAGATAGTATGCAGAAAGTGAGAGACCTTAGAACACTCAGCCCCAAATGGGATGTCTCCCTCAACCCTCCCCCCCCCACTTCCTGGCTCAGGTAACCCTGTGGAAGAAGAAGCAGGATCAGTGTAAGAGCCAGAGGGAATGGAGGAGACCAAGGAAACAGGGTCCTCAAAATCAACAAGATTAATGCACATACGTACTCACAGAGACTGAGGTAGCATGGACAGGACTTGCAAGGGTGTACACCGGATAGGGTCCTCAAGCTTAAGGAAAAAGTGGACCACTAGGGAAACAAACTCCTCTTAAGTGTGGGCTGCATGGCTGGCATTAGACTACCAATGGAGAACTCAAAGAAATCACTGGAATTTCCCCATCTCATAATGGGGTTATCACATTAGGGTTTTTTACTTTGTTTTATTTTATTTTACTTTTAAATTTTGTTGTACTAACCTATAGGCTTTCTGTATATTATATTACATCTTCAAGTTTTGTGGTTTTATGTTGTTTCTGAGTGGGGGAATGAGTGTTTCTCTGCATCCGTATCTGTTTCTTGTGCCTTTCCTTGGATTCTTTTCCTTTCATTTGTTTATTTTATCCTATTCTGATTTGTTTGTTTCCATTTTATCTTTTTTTTAATTCCTTAGATGACATTTTCTTTTATAAGGAGAGACAAGAACAGAAGAGTCCAGAAGGGAGGGGAGGTAGGGAGAAACTGGGAAGAGAAGAGGGAGAGGAAGCCTTAATCAGAATATATTGTGTGAAAAAATCCATAAGACATAAAAAAGTAAAATAATATTTTCAAAAAGAAGAACAAAAATCAGAATATTCTGTCAGTGTCAGCACCTAGAAGCCAGGAAGCCTTTAGAAGGACTGTGGCAGCGTGTCTAATTTCACTGTATTGAATCTGCCACAAAATGTTAAGTAAGAGATTATGGGATGTATGCATAGAACTAGAATGTGTGGTTTATAATGAAAGGGTGGGGTGGGGTAGAGAATATGACCAGTCAAGGTTTGTCTTTCCCTAGTGGATGATCCAATTTATTTCAAGTTGACAAAAGCTAGCCAGCATATCCTCCAACCAAAGCATGGAGATAACCACACTCTGGCCAGTAGCTGCTTCCTGGAATTTCACCAAAAGCAAAATACTGACAATATCATGGCAGTCTGTGTACCAGATGATATCCATAGAGATCTGCAGGGCTCTGGCCTGGCTGGAGCAGCCAAAGGCATGGAGCCTAGGAGCCAAGATCAGAAAGTGACCACACTCACACAGCTACTAGCAGTGAAAGCTTCAGGAGAGAACTCTCTTCCCCAAAGGTATTACAGCTCTTATATGACAGACACTCTCAGCCATCTTTGATGAAGTAACTATCCCACCCTTATTCCTAGTAGATAGGGTCTTATGTACATTTTGGGGTAAGTTGGAGTCTAAAAGCACGTATGTTCTATTGGCTTGGTCTAAGATGTTAGGGTTGCCTCATCTGTATGTGGAGGGACTTTGTGGTGCTGCCCCTATATGGGTCCTCTCCATGAGGTGCCATGGTCATGTAACAGGAACCTGATCCATAGTAGGTGAAACACCTATTGTCCTCAGATCTGAAGATACTGGGGTTTCTAATCCCACTTGACCTTGCCAAGTTTCCTGGCAGAATCCACTGCCCCACAGTGTCTAGATGATAAAGAGATGACTCAGAGGTAAAGAGTAGTAGTTATTCTTGTAGAGGCCCTGGTTTGGTTTCCAGCACAAACCTAGCAGCTCATAATCATTAATAACTCTAGTTTTGGGGGACACAATGCCCTCTACTGGCCTCCTTGGGCATCAAGCATGCATGTAGTGTATAGACATAGATGCAGGCAGAGCACCCATACACATAAAATAAATGTTTTATTGTATATATGATACACATGATACAAATATGACATGATAATGTCAGAGGGCCTTTCCTGGTAGATTTTGGGTTATTTGTAAGGTAGGAATTGTTTTTTTGTTCTGTGAACTCTTCAGTATATTCAAATACATAACCAAAGCAGAGAATCACCAGGTTAGATAAACAAGTATGATCACCCACTGGGTATGTGTGGCACAGAAACTGTTCTGTTTCATGATGCCAGCAACCTTCTTCATGCGAGGAGAATAATGATCGATGCTTGAGAAAAGCATCAACTATGAGTTGAATAGATGATTGCCTGTCTGGTGTCATCCAACAACCCTGATGGCTGTGAGGAGGCAGTGACAGAAGCAGTAGATGAGTCAGAATCCTGAGCTGCATCTCAGGTACCTTAGGATGCTATGGCCAGAAACAAAGAAAGCAGGAGAAGTAAGGCTGTGTGCAGAAGCCCAGTGGGAAACCTCAGAACTCAGCTCGTACCCGGGCTGTTGCTGTATCAACTCCTGCCTTGTCCTGTAATCTGGTAATTTATTTACTCCAGATTAGTAGAAGCAGATAGAACAATGATTCTGAGATCCTTGGGGGAGTGTATGAGAACATAGCCCAATAAGAAGCCTCCTGACCATCTATTAAACATGAATTTATTCTGTCAGAATCACAGAATCCTAGGAGCCTTTGCTCCATTAACCTGTCCAGACCAGCTGCTGAGGGTATGAAACTAAAGAAGCAGAACTATGCTTAGTCCCATATAGAAAATTCTCAGAAAAACACGTTTGGGGATTGGTACTAAAGAGGAATCAGGATCCACCTTTTCTAAGATAAAAAACAAGCTGCCCAGAGAAGCTACAGAAAGACAGGAGAGCAGGGGAAGGTAACAATCAGTTGATACTCTGCTGGGTCAAGACATAAGATAAACACAGGAGCATAGATGCAGCCTGGGGTGTGAACCAAGAGATATGGCCAAGCACAGGGCAGGAAGTAAAGAGGAAACAGAAACTCAGATGGGATGGAATTAGAGGAAATTCCAGGAGCAGAACAGGCTAAGGATGTCAATAAACTCATTGGGGGAGTTAGAAGAGGCTCTGCTAAGATCAGAGCAGCCCTCAGTAGGATACTTATCCTGAAAATGAGTAGCACCCATTGCTCACTGCTGGCTGTCTAGCAGGATGCTATGGAATCCCCAGGGAAGCTCAGCTGAGATGTAAGGAGGGGGCCTTAGCCCCACAGCTACAGAGGTTGTCCCTTTAAATCTCAAGTAGCAGTGAATGCAACAAGCTATCTTCAGGGTAGCTCGTTACAACTACATGACTGTAGCTGCTCTCTGCCACTGGGCAAGTGTCCTGACATTGCGGTTAAGAACACACATGATATGCACTCACTGATAAGTAGATATTAGCTCAAAAGCTTGGAATACCCAAGATACAACTCATAGACCACATGAAGCTCAAGAAGAAGGAAGACCAAAGTGTGGATGCTTCGGTCCTTCTTAAAAAATGGAAGAGCAAAGATGGAGACAAAGTGTGGAGCAAAAACTGAAGGAAAGGCTATCCAGAGACTGCCCCACCTGGGGATCCATCCCATTTACAGTCACCAAATGCAGACACTATTGTGGATGCCAAGAAGTGCATGCTGACAGGAGCCTGATATAGCTGTCTCCTGAGAGGGTCTGCTAAAGCCTGACATATACAGAGGTGGGTGCTGCCATCCAACCATTGAACTGATCATGGGGGTCCCAAATGGAGGAGTTAAAGAACTGAAGGAGGTGAAGGGGTTTACAACTCAAAAGGATGAACAACAATATCAACCAACCAGAGCTCCCAGGGTCTAAACCACCAACCAAGGAGTACACATGGAGGGACTCATGGCTCCAGCCATATACATAGCAGAGGATGACCTTGTTGGGCATCAGTAGGAGAAGAGGCCCTTGGTCCTGTGAAGACTTGATGCCCCAGTGTAGGGGAATGTGAGGGTGGGGAGGCAGGAGTGGATGGGTAGGTGGGAGCACACCCTCATAGAAGCAGGAGGAGGTGGGATGGGATAGGTGATTTCTAGAGGGGGGAAATCAGGAAATGGAATAACATTTGAAATATAAATAAATAAAATATAAGAAAAGAAAAGAAGGAAAGGAAAGGAAAGGAAAGGAAAGGAAAGGAAAGGAAAGGAAAGGAAAGGAAAGGAAAGGAAAGAAGACTCTCTGAACCACCAACCAAAGAGCATACACACATGCTGTGCCTAGGTCTCCCCACACATATGTAGCAGATGTGCAGTTTGGTCTTCATGTGGGTCCAAACAACTGAAATGGGGGTTATCCCAAAAGCTGTTGCATGCACATGAGATATGCTCTTCTAGCTGGGCTGCCTTGTCTGTCCATCGTGGGAGAAGAAGCACCTAGCCTTGCAGAAACTTGAAGTGCCAAATTGGGAGGATACCCAAGAGGGGGCCCCCATCTGCTCAGAGGAGAAGAGGAGGGGTGATGAGGGAAGGATTGTGAGAGGGGGTGATTGGAAGTGGTCAGTGAGAAGGATGTAAAGTGAATAAGTTAAAAAAATTTAAATTAAAAATAAATTTAAAAACCTCAAGACTCAAGCCAGGCAGGATAGCAGGCAGTATTTACAATTATAAAACGTCCTGTACATACACAGGACCTCATTATACTGTTGGTGAGAGGGAAAAATAAACAAGGTTTTATACGATTATACTGTTTATATCTATGTTCTCTGTGTTCAGGAGACAATGAAGGGGAATGGAAAGTTCAAGGTCAAGTTAACCTTTGGAGTATGGTTACCTACCATCTAGGGGTCCTGACCAAGTTCATTTTCTCTATCAGGTATATAATTTTCTGTCAGTTATATAATTAAAAGACAAGAAAAAAATCTGATTATGATAGGTAGAAAAATCTCAAACACAGCAGACAGAATTAGTAGGCAAAGAAAAGTTTTTTTTAAAGGGTGTGGAAAGCCCCACTTGCTGCAGACATACAGAGAGAGAGACCCTTTGGAAAGTCAAGGAGGAACTCAGAGGACTGAAAATGTAGTCTCCACTTTAGGGCTGGAGGCTTTAAAAGGGCTGTGAGAAATCTTCCTCCCCTAATTAAGGGTTGGTCAGTTTGAGCAACCACAGGATGACCATAGGCCCACAGCTTTGAGGTAACCATGTCCTGAACCTGACTTAAAGGTTTGAAGCTGGTCCCTCAGTAGCTGTATACACTGACTAGAGGGGGGGAAAAAGGACTGCCAGGCTTTTGTTTTAAGATGCTCAGGTCAGGAGGCCAAGGAAGAAGCCAACCAACATGAGAGGAAGAAGACAGCCATCTTGGAGATTTTCGGTATTTATTACCTAGTCATGGCCCCTCTTCCTATCTGTCTGCATATCGAGGGAATCTGTCCTTGGTTATGACCTTGAACCAGAAAAGTGAAAAGAATAAAAACAACCAAGAGAGCTTTCCAATTTCTTAAGATTAAGATACATATTACTAATGAACTATGACTCAAACATGTTACATACTAACCCTTAAGAAAACATAATAAAAAATGCATTTATAAATCAATCTCAAGAATTTATCAGTTAAGTTCCACACAGCCTTAACTCTCGAGTCAGCTGCTTCCTTTGCTAAGGTCTGGGGCACAGGTGTTAGTGAGATGAAGAAACTGTGTCACAGAATCCCTGAGTGTCCTTCTAACTTTCTTAAGGAACATAAACACAAGCCGGAGGATTTGAAATGAAAGCAATTACATCTCGCTCCTTCGTGCAACCTGTAGATGCTCAACACCTGGCCCTGTGTTGGAAGTGATATTAAGTCCCACAAGCAAATTATAGAGAAAAGAGCCAGCACTTCCATAGCAAGGTAAAGAGCCACATCTGAAAAGATCCATCCTCCTCCAGCGTCAGCCCATCTGCGGTTCCTTGAAAGACGGCTCCCACAGTCCATATGTTGCTTCCACAGCACGAGTTCTCTGCCAGAATGCCAGGGTATATAGAGAAAAGCAGTTCTCCCTCCCAAAGTCTTCTAAGGAAAGGAATAAAGAACCCAGTGCAAAAATGAAAAGCTGTGAGGCAGGGGAGATTGTTGACTTGTTTGCCAGCTTTCTACAATGTTTGTGTGGTCAAGTTGTGATTAGAAGCACTCCAAGTCCTGAAACAACAGTGTAATATCAATGGGTACTTGGGCTTCTTCTTAACAGAGGGTGAGTCCTAACTTCTATGTCACACAATGCAGCGAACGTGGGGATAAGTTACTTGGAGTCCAAAGTGCATACACATACACACACACACACACACACACACACACACACACACACACACACACACGATGAGGCTTTGCAGCTTAAGACAGAACTCTGTATGTTCTCTTCACTCTGACAGGAAGGAGAAAAAAAATTAGACAACTCACTCGAGTGTTTTAGATTTTAATTTATTTTTCTACTTGGAAAATATTTTCAATGTGTAGTAAATTATCTTAGGAATAGGGCCCAAATTTAAGCACAGCGTTCATTTGGTTTGCATATGTGCCTTATACGCAAAGCCTTAAAGGGAATTTTAGATAGTGTTCTTTAACAATCTTGTGTGTCAAAAAAAAAATGTTTATATAGATGCATCCTATCACCCACCACTCAAAACTAAGATTTTGGAGCACTTGAGAATTCAGAGTTTCATATTAGGAATTCCAACTCCTTAGAGAAGTACTAAGTTCTTCCTCATGAGCCCATGTGGCTATTTAAATTTAAATTAGTTAATGAGTTAAATTTGTTAACTTAATTCTTCAGTCATGTCAACCACCTGATAAGCGTTCTGTAGCTAATGGTGGCTAGTGGATAACATCCTAAAGACAAAGACAGCGCACTCTCCAACACTAGGGAACACTATTGAGTGGAGACAATACAGACAGATGAAGGCCAAAGGAAAAAAATCAAGTAGATCAATGAGTCTATGTCCCATACACATGACCAGGATGACTTTTACCATTGGACATTTGTCTCACAGCTTCCACTCAGCTGTTGTGTACACAAAGTCACCAGATCCCATAGAAATTCCAATAAACTTAGCACTTCCTTACAGTCGTGGCAGTATGTAAGAGATTTGTTTGCTTACTGTTGGTTGTTGATGAGACAGTGTGCAGTTGTAGATCTGACCTCTTATTCACATCATAATTCAAGCTGGCAAAGAAACTTTGAGCCTCCTACATCAGCCTCCTAACTCCTAAGTTTATTATAAATATAATCTTCATTTTTAAATATAAGCTTCATTTTAAAAACAACCTAGTTTATATTCAGGCAGTTCCTCAAATGGGGACCCTCAGTCTGATCACCCTCTGTGAGCAAATATAGTCACCGTTTTTCTGTCTTCACTCCCACGGCCTAACTACCTCCCTCTGGTTCTTAGTGAATGGGCCACTCAGCAAGATGAGTTTTAGATTAGCCTTCACACTGAGCAGCGTAGCCTACATGCAAACTGGAAGCGGACTGGCTTTTTAAATAAACATGATGAAGACTTTTATATCCAAATTGGTTGTTTGTGTTCTAATACTCACTGGCCAGTAACACTTATAACACACAAAACACATCTCTCTCCTCAAAATGGCAATAGATAGATAAGAGATAAGATAACTATGCAAATTCAGGAGCACAGATCCAAGTTACCCATATGCCTTGCTTCAGCCTGGCAACAGTTTGGTGACATTTTTGTAGCAACAGATCCAAGGAAATCATAAATCTATCACAGATTTTTGATGATACAAAAATCATTGGGTTTTTTAAATATCGTTTAGGAGGGTCCCAGCAAAGCATAGTAGCAATATCTACTGTCTGATGACTCTCTCTGCCTTTGGATTAGTGGAAGCTGGGGGTCTGTCTGTGCATCCCCAAAGGATTTTCCTAATAGTCACTAAGATGTTGGCCACACACAGAGTTAACTAATAAAAGGCTCTTTAGAGACCAACCAAAGATAACTTGGGTCTGTATTTGTATTATTCCAGCTCTTCACAACCATTGCAATCAATCAGTCAGTCTAAAAGAATGTTGAGTGTAGATGTAGGAGTTACACAAACACACACACACACACTGATTATTATGACTTAAAGAAATATATATGTTTTAATACATGTATTATAAACATAGCAGCAGTATCAAGTGGCAGGGCTGTTCAATTTTTTTTCCTTTGTCATACTTTATCTTATATATAGAAGTACAGTTTAGATGTTTAAAAACACTATAATGGAATGATTTCACAATTTTTTAAACAGAAGCAAGACTGAGAATATTTCAAGCCACAGAACCTACTCCCAAAGAACAAATCTGAAAAAGGAGAACTCACTTTTTCTAAGTGGACCACTTCTCACCAATGTTTGTAGTGACTAGTTATGTCTGATTCCAGTGCAGTGATGTCAAGGGAATCAAAAAGAAAACCCAACTCTAACCATTTCTGCCTCAAAGGACTGGCACATGCTGGGTATTTTTAAAATACAAATATGGAAATTTCTACTTCAATACATAGAAAGATAATTTCACATAACAACCACCAAAACTAGGGAAAAACATGTTTATATCCCTGTTTACTTAGTAAGCAGTTCCTTGCCTGAACTCTGTCCTTTCTCAACACTTAAGATCCCCTGCTCTTGGTCACCTTTCTAAACCTTTGAACTTTTTCCACACTTAACACCTACTTACATATATATATATATATGTATATATGTATATATGTATATATGTATATATGTATACACACACACACACATTACAGGCTATGACCTGAACATGAGGGGGATTTTATTGTTCATTTGTTTGTTTTTCTTTATGAGTTTGGATCCTTGCCCTCCTTTCTTTTCTTCCTCTTGTTATTTTTTCCTTTTCTTCTCTTATAAAAGAAAAAAAATGTTTCCATCCTCTTCATAGCACTATGGGGCACTTCCAGGTAAGCTCTGGACTAGAAGCTGCCTCCATATGAGTCTAAAAGAAAGGCAAGAATTTTTTTTTTAAAAATTCAGTTTCCAAGAGGAAAAAGAGTATCAAAAATCCATAAAGTCAGTAATAGAACAGCCAAAAAGTACAAAGAAAGGGGAAGGGAAAAAGCAGGACACTGAAAAAAAGTATCCAGGGCTAAAGAGAGCTCTGGCAACACAAAACCCTGCCTGGAGAGACAGCAGAAAGCAGGAATCGCATTGAAACACTATAATAATACAACTAGCAAAATAAAACTAGAAATGAATAGCATGGAAAACTACAGAAAATGCACAGATACTTGAAGGATGAGTGACACACTTTTGAATGACCAGGATGCTATTGGAGAATCAGGGGGAAATGAAAAATTCCTAGAATCATATGAAATTTTTTTTAAAAAATTGTAAAAATATTTGGAGTAGAGATAAGGAAGTTCTAAGAGAAGATTTAAGTTAAATATGTATAGATATATAGTAAAAATCTTATAAATAGCCTAATGATATAATGTAAGGAATTTGAAAGAGAAGAACAAATGAAGCCTCATAGTAGTATATGACAAGAGATAATTAGTATCAGGGCAGAAATTAATAAAGTGAAGACACAGAATAATATGCAGAATCATTCTAACGAACACTTGTGTTCTTTAGAATGATAAACAGAGAGAGAAAGAGAGAGAGAGAGAGAATGAATGAATGAATTACGGATAAAGAAGTGACAGCCAGAGTGTCCTTAGGAAAAGGGCATAAATTCAGGATAGACATTCTGGGCTTTTCTTTGTTGGAAGAATTTTATTACTGTTTAAATCTTATAACTTCATTTATGCTTTTGAATTAAGTGTGGTAGGTCATCTATGCCTAGAAATCCGTCCACCTGTAGGTTTTGTTGGAATATAGCTTTTTATATATCTGGAGACAACATGTCAGGAACAGATTATTAAAGCAGGCATGCTCTTTTGGAAGCAAGACCAACAAAGTATTTAGGGAATGAGATGTAAGAACTAACCTTGGGAGAAGGGGGCTGGTAAGAGCTAAATGCTGTATTACTTCACTAGCCAATCTCAGGTGAGAGCCACACTTTGGCCAAAGAAACACAAGGAAAAGGAATCCAGTCACATAAAGACAAGAGTTGAATTGCAGGACATGTTAGAGGAATGAGTAGCCATCAGATTCCAGGGTTGTGGCAGACATGACCACACTTGCTTTCAAGCACACTTCTTTCTCAGTATCAGGTTTGGTGTTTTTTGTTTTTTTGGTTGTTGTTGTTTTGTTTTGTTTTGTTTTGAGAGCTGACTATTGGCTACTCATATCTGGAGACATCATTCCAAATGGATAAACTGAATATCACTGACAAGAAAAAACAGAAGGACTTGTGAGCATTGAGGCCGAATGCCTGGACCACTGATAACAGTACATTGAAGCCCCTCTCTAGCCATTTCAAAGGCGAGACCAGACTGAACACTACACAAGCATCACAAGTTCTACAGAAGGACAAGGAGGGAGTGGGAGAGAAGAGAAGGGGGGAGGGGATGAAGCACTTACCCTTCACAGGGAAGCCTGCTCACTTCTCACTTTTACCCTCTACCACCATCAATATCTCAACAAATGAATTATTATAGATTTGAGTTATAAAACCTAACTATCTAAATTGTCAATAACTGAAAAGAAAGCAATAGAATAAAAAATTATACTCAGTGTTGCAAAACATTTCCATGCAATGCCTTTAGGGGAGGCAGATTGAAAACAACTGCTCTATCCGAACCCACTTGCTCTTTCACTGCTATGAATAGCTCTTAATAAGAATTTCTATCAATTGTTCCACTGATTTTTATAACATATTTGAAGTGATGAATACATCAGATGATGTCAGTTCGTCTGACTGCTTCTCAGTTGGCCCAGGAGCCTATAGCTTACCCGTATTTCTAGCCTTTCTCTTTCTCTAGACACTTAAAACCACTTTATATAATATTTCTAGGGTTTTATTTCCCTAGCTTCAAGCTGAATGAAAATTTTATCCATAGGAATCAAAAGAAGAGAGTTGGCTTCTTGGAAATAAGCATTGAGATACGGACCATGCAATACCACTGTAGGGTCACTGGGGACTAGGTAGTGAGCTTTCCATCAGGCGACAGGTAATGTGTTCAGCCTTCAAATCTCTCCTAAAATTATTTTCAAGGCACATTTCTAAAAATGATATATCAAAATCTCTTAAAATGCAGTAGAAAAAAATATCCACGTAGAAATTGAGCAAAGGATACTAATAGAATCTTCATTGAAAATACACAAATAACAAATAATTTAAATGATGCTAAAAGTCATTAGTAATTAATAAAAAGAAAAATTAAACCATAACAAGACATGATCATACCTCAAATTGAATGGCTGAAGTTTGGGGGCAGAGGGATTAAAGATTATACCAAATAGTGACAAGATTATAAAGCACCAGCTCTCGTAAGTTGTTAATTGGAGGATAAAGTAGTACAGCCATGCTAGACAACTGAGTATCTTGTATAAAGTTAAACATGCATTTATCATATAATCCAGTAATTTTATTCCTAAAGCAGATTTAAAAATGATAAAATCTGATTTTTTTATAAAATAGTACATATTCATAGTAGCTTTACTTATAGTCTCTAAATTTTTAAATAACATAGTATATAACAATTCAGGAGTAATCTATGCTTTGATCATATAATAGAATATTACTCAGCAGAACAAATAAATAAAAGCAGGAAGAATCTTTTCTCAGATAAACAAAATCACTGAAATAAACCAGGCTTAGTGGGAAACATTCTATATGATTCCATTTATAATAACTGAGGATAGCAAAGCAATACAGAAAAGAAAAAAAAAGAGCATAAAATTCATGAGCCCAAGCTTTGGGGGAAAATGATTTTCAACCAAAATGTGATGAAAATAGTTATAACACATTTTTTCAAGTCTATATTTGTGAACAATATAAACATGCTAATAACCATGCATTTAATTGGAAAAGAATCTAAGTACCAAAGTTTTCTCAAATGTATCTTTTAAAATCTCAAATACAAATTTCCATCCAGTTTAAATGACTCTCCCATACCCACTAAAGTTCAGCCAACTTGACCTTTGAAGATTCCACCCATTCATCAAAATAACCCTGGGCCTGAATATATGTTTCTTGATTAGTGACATAAATCCTCCCATATGACCTTTGTTCTACGAATAAGTCTGTTTTCTGCACCATTGTTTCTTCCAAGAATAGGATCTGCCAGTGGTGTGACAATAGTTCTACTTCTTTACTGAAAGCGGAAATGCAAGGATTCCAGGTGTGGTCACAGCGGCACATGTCTATACACTGGGAAGAAACTGAACCTGCTCACTCAGAGTTCTGATACTGAGCTGTAAACGCCCACTAACCACTAAGGTGTTAAATCATCAATTGGTTTTGTTTTATCATCAAAGTCTCATTATTCAATACAAAGTAATTAAGTTGTATTTATGAGAATGGAAGGATTATTGATCTTGTGAAAATATGTGCTAAGAGATATGAAGAGTTTCCTACTAACTGAAAAATATGTGCTAAGAGATAGGAAGAGTTTTCTACCACCTTAAAAATACGTGCTAATAGATACAGTTTCCTATTGCTTTAAAAAGGTGCCTGTATTGGAAGCTACTTATTGTCCTCACATAAAATCAAGTTGATATAAAGTTTTGTTGGAATGAGAAAAAAAAACAACAGAGAGATCACATTGGGAAATAAACCTTTGCCCTTTTACAATTCACTTGTAAAGATTATTTTGTTAAAATGCATACTCTTAAAGGAGAAATCCAAAATCTATGCCTGACTTAGAAGACTACTAGGCAAGTAAGCTATGGGTTATCTGTGGCTGTAAAATATGTCATTTGCTCTGTTTTAATTTCTGTTGCTGTGACAAATCCCTGAACCAAAAATTGACTTTAGGGAGAAAAAGAGTTCATTTGGTTTATAACTCAAGGGTATGTATAGTCCATCATTTGAAGAAAGCTGAAGCAAAACTCAAACACTAGTCACATCACAATCACACTCAAGAGCAGAGAGAAACCAATGCATCCATGCTGCCCTTTTCCTCTTAGCTTTCTTCATTCTTATACAGTCCAGGATCCCTTACTAGGGAATGATGCTGCCCATAGTGGGCTGGTTCAATTAGCAATAAAGACTCACTGAAAAATTCTCAAGAAAATTTGAACTAAATAATTCCTCACATGAGACTCTACACGTGAACGATCCTAGGCTATGACAAGTTGACACTGAAGACTAACAATAACACCACTTCAAGATGGTTTAAAGCAACAGAGTTAATCCTCTTCTTGAAAGTTAAGCAAAACCCAACAAGGATGGTCTCTCTTCATTCTGTACAATCTGGAGCAGCTCAGCTTCCATGCTGCGTCCTCCAATGGCTGATAGGTTGCTCCTCAGAGCCTGGTCAGGTCCCTTCTTCAGAAACAAACTTTACTTCTTTTCTACAAGGACCTCAGTATTTGGGCTTGCCCAAACATAAAAGCTAGGACAAATAGAGAGTACTTCGAGCTCCCAAAGCTGTTAATATATTACTTCCTGTCAAGCTATTACACAATTTACTCCAGATCCTTCACCACCTCTAACCCTTTGCTACAGATTTTAGTAGTGATGTCAAGGCTTCCTTTAGTATGGTCCCTATACCAATAGCATCACCCAAAAAAACATGTCTGGAATGCAAATTCTCAGGTTCCATTCCATCCTTACTGACTGAGAAAGTATGTTTGACCTTTTTTTTTTCTCTTTTACCCTTAGTTTTGCAGGTCTGATTGATAAAACCAGAATGGATTAGTTACAGTAAACAGTCCTGCTTATTTACAAGAGAAAATAACAAATGACACTGAGGACCTGCAGTTACTTGAACTGATAGACAATGTTTACATAAGAGTTAATGTTGTAAGAATATTTATCAGGGCTTCTACATAATGGATTTGCATCTCTATGGTGGTTAATCTTCAGTAAACATGATTTCAGGACCATGTTGTTTTTACTTATTATAGACCATATTATTAAATTCCAATTAAATCCATATGTAGAACACTAATTTAAAGTGTGACTGGAAGGACTGATGACAAAATCAATCACTGGCATGGAGCCCCGGTGGCACTTGAAGAAAATGGTGGCCGCTACTTGTTGTGCAAACATAAATAAATAAGTAAAAGTTTTTAAAAAGCAATTCATGTTACTCAGTCACAAAGCAGATCTATAAGCAATCTCTCAGACTGAGTCCACAGTCAATCTTCCGAAGAAAGGAGAAGTAATAGAACTTACACCAATTTTAAAGAAGGTGGCACTTAGCAACAGTAATACCTTGCCATGAAAGTTCATAAACAATGCATGTCATTATTGATTTCTCTAGGTACCACACAGCACGTTCAACAACAGACAGACACAAGAGCCAAATGACACTTCCTACCCATGCCAATTAAAGGAACCCTCAGAAATCCAGAATCTTTAGTACCCAGTACCCTCTCCAACATGATAATCTGTGTCATTTTCTTTTCATGAATACAAGTATTTTGGGGTCTACTTCTAGACTCGTTTATGTTGTGTCCTTTCAAGAGAAAGTGAGTATTCAATTCATATTAGAAACACTTCTAATTATTCGAAAAGCTCGAGTCTTTCTTTTTTTTTTAATGGCTTCTAAAGGAGAAAATCATTAATCATATGGACGTTCCCTGTCTCTTTTTTCTGGTAGTGTCTGGTAAGCTCATAACTCACTGTGATCTTTTAAAATCAAACTTCTCTCTCTTCTGTAGATTCCTCAGGGACTCAGAAGGGCTTCCTCCCTGAGGGTGTTCGTTGCTGACACCAGTAATTGCAAGTTTTATCAGTTTTATCCAGGGCCTCCCTTCCATGAAATATGAAGGAGCCCTCAAAAGCTCTGTCCTATCCACAATGATGGTGAGGGCTACAGAAAGATACTCACATAAAATGAAACCCAAGGGGAGAGGTCACAAGAAATAGTGCCTCTAATTACATACACACACACACACACACACACACACACACACACACACACCAAACAAACAAAAAAGAACCAGAAGTCATGAAGCATGAAGTGCCCCAACTTTGTTCTTCACACCAGCAATATCTCCACCTAGTTCCACCTCTGCATCGACAGAGGTTGAGAAATGCTGTGGTTTATACCCCTCCCCCTTCCCATTCCTCTAAGATTTTATTCTGCAACTCATTCTTCACACTGCTTCTTGTCACCAACAATATGGAACACCCTTATGGGTCAAGGACAAGCAACATAAATTTGCAATTTATAAAAAGTGTCTCCAGAGAAGGGGAAGAGGCAATGGGCAGGAAAATGAAATTTGGAGACTTCTAAAAAATGCTAGGGTATCTAAAAGAACATGAAGCCACTTGGGACTCAAGATAGATTGAGGATCAGAGAAAGAGGGAAAGTCTTAGCATAAGGTCAGCTATAAAGAGTCTGAAGCCTAGCGGACCTCCAATCGCCAATCTGCAGTTCACCATTGCTGACCATTCCCCAGCTTTTAGAAATCTCGGTGGCTTCTGCTGTCAGATGGAAACAATGATAACTCCCCTGTCAGCATTTTAGAGATAGAATAGGGTCTGTATGTACGGTGTACAGCTCACAACAGTAACTGTTGAATAGTGAGGCCCTTTGCGTGTATTATTTTATTTCTTTCTATGTACACTGGAGCACAGAATACCAATGACAGCGAGCACCTGCTCCTCTGTGGGTAGCACTCAAACAATAGAGATGTGACTGCGGATATGCAAATGAACCTATCAACACCCACCTCCTGCCCTCTTATTCCTGAGCCCTTAAAGACTAGTGAGACACTGGTGCAAGTAAGTCATCAACTCTACACAGGAAAAGGAAAGGATAACCCCCCAGTCGTTTCTTTCTTCATTTTATCTCAGGCTGTCTGGGCTAAATTGTGTCTGAAAGACAAAACACTGAACAATAAGCTGTAAATTAGGAATTCTATGACTGGTAAGGCTGGCTATTTCCCATTCTGCTATTCCATTCAGGCCTGCCCCCTCCCCATGCCCCCTGCCTGCTCTCAAACCCCACTGACATATGTTTTTTGTGTATAACACAATACAGGGAACAATTATGTCATGTGATTCTTAACTAGCTCATGTCTCCGTGAACATCATCATTCCTGGTAACTTTAGTGTACAAACCAAGCACCCAGGCTGGTTCCCTTTTCCAGATGGAGAGACTGAGGTAAGAGGAGAGGCTAAGGAAAAAAAAAAGAGAGAGACATAGGAAGCCAACTCTAGATGTTCTTTGTAAACTGGACTCACCTTGGGAGAGTTATTTGCACACGTGCCTGGGGGAACTCTTAAGTTGCTGGAGGCAGGCCTTGGGTCCTAATTGGCATGATCCTTGTAAATTTCTGGTCCTTGCCTTTAGTCGAGACTTTGGGCTTTAATCAAATTCCTGCCATCAAGCTTAAATTACTCTTGAAAGTGGTACATACTCTAAAATAGAGTAACCCACCAAAGAGGAGACAAATGCCAAGTGAGCTTATGTCACTGAGTGGCTCCTAGAAAGAAAGACTGAAGACTCTAAAGATAGGATGCTGATACTGAGGCCTATGTATAGATGTCCACCATACTGCCACAACATTGGAAAGACAGGCAGAAAAAAAGGAAAGATCTCTGCCATAAAGACTTCTGGTGCACAGGTTAGCTGGAGGATTCTTGAGATTAGGAGAATTAGCAGCCTGGAGCAAGAGGCCTGGCAAGCTGCAGGGAGCCCCCATTCTAGGCCCAGGAGAGGCTTGGCAGCAGCTCTATCTTGAGAAGAGCTTTTTCAAACTCTATTCCAAAGGCATGTCAGCCCTCCACATTTTGCTGGGGCATCACCAGCTTTCTCCATCTGGATCATCCTCAGAGCAGTTGGATAGCCCCTGGAGCTGGTTAGAAAGGCGGACTCACTACTCCCCACACAGACCCATTGGAGCAGAGAAACTCAGAGAGCAGAACAAGGGATCTGTCTGCAACAAAGCATCTGGGAAGCCCAGTGCTCCTGATAACTTCTTCTCTCCAGGGGAAGGATGTCAGCTCTTCTCTTTGTCTGATGGATAGTTGTTTATACAACACTGTGATGGCCGTTCCTGGTTGTCCGCTTGACAACATATGCAATGAACTACAATCCAGAAATGGAGGGCACACCTGTGACTCAGATCTTGAATGAGGCTGGAAGGCACAGCCTTCTGATCCGGATCATGACATGGGATGACACGTGATTTTGATCCAGATCTTGAGGCATAGTAGCCACTAGAAAATTAGGCAAAGTAGTACACACTTTTAGTCCCAGGAGAAAGAACCATGCAAGTCTCGGTTTTCATGGGCAGCCTAGGACAGAGAAAGTTCTCAATCTAGGCATGGTGGTACACACCTTTAATCTGGACCGCACCTTCCAGTGGAGGCCTCCATAAGGACCTTGGAAGAAGGAAGGGTCACTCTTTTTCACCTGCTTGCACTTCCTTGCCAGCACATCCGTTGGAACCTACTTCTTTAGGATTCCAGTGTATACAGAAGACCAGTTGAAACAACTAGCCCCATGGGACTGAGCAACTACTAGATTCTTGGACTTCCCATTCACAGCGAGCCATTGTTGGGTTAGTTGGACTGCAAACTGTAAGTCATTACAATAAATTCCCATAATATATAGAGACATTCCATAAGTTCTGTGACTCTAGAGAACCCTGACTAATACAGACACTACTCATTGCCCAATAGTGGGTCCTTTGAAGTATCCAGAAGGACTATGGAAACAACATATGTTGTGTATGTTCTAGATACGCTATAGCTAACAACCTCCCAGTAAGAAGATTAATTATTCAATGCTAAAGATTCAGTGAACATGCCAAGCTATTCCGGTACATGTCCCATCCACACAAGCCCTTCCATATCCCTCCACACTAGTAATCTTACAAATGCTTTTGCTTCAGGTAATCGCTGGGAATCAGTAGCTTTTTTCTTCTGTCCAATATTCTGGGTGAACTCAGTGCATTATGAACTCAGCTGCCTTCATGAGTGAAGGGAAAGAGAAAAACTCTGTCATGGTGATGAAGACAAGGAGTTGGAGGAATGACTGCTGTTTTCTGAGTATCTCCAATCTGTGTGAGTGCCATCTGGGTGATTCAAGAACTACTTTCCCTTGGCAGAAAGTATAGCCAAGATTATCCACACACACTTTACTGAGATGGAGGTAAACAGCCCAAAGGGACAGACACAGTATGTTCTAGTTAATGGTAGGTACATCAACGTTACAGCAGAGGAGAACTGCAGTAGACTCTGTAGTTTGCAAAGGTTCATTGGAAGGAAAATAAGACATGTCAGGGATTTGGAAATGAGATACTCCAAGTTCAAATCCCATTTTCCTGGGATTATCAGATGACTGATATTAATTAATTGTATAATTTAATTTCAACTGTTAACTTCACATGAACTGAAATCACCTTGGAAGTGAGTCTTAGGGATTATTTAGATCAAATTGGCCTGTGGCATGTTGGGGGCTTAGGGCTAGACTGTTAATTTCTGTAGGGAGGTCCAGTCCACTGTGAGTAATGCCATCCCCTAGTCAGGAGACCCTGAACTGTATGAGAGTACATAAAACCAGCTCAAAGCAAGTAAGCAGACAGGGTGGGGCATATTTTTCTCTTTTTTTCCTTGACTGTGAATGTGATGTGACTCCATGTGTGAGTTCCTTGCTGACTTTCCCATGTAATGGACGATAGCCTGGAACTGTAAGCCAAATGAACCCTTTCTCACTAACATTGCCTTGGCCTGGGTATGTGGATGGGCATTGAAACTTCCCAAGTGGAAGATTACATGGGGAGCATTTGACAAACTAGTTAAGAAAGGGCACTTTTAATGTATTGAATATTCAATTAACTGAAAATACAAGGAATGCACTTTGGAAATCACAGAACAAGTTGCCACAGTAGAATGCTGGATAGGATATGGGGACCCTGGATGAGTTTTCACAAGGTTGACTTTCCCTTCATACACAGCATACCAAACATCTCTGCCCACTTCACTGATAGAAAGGAATAGCCCCAAAAGGGCAGATACAGCGTATTCTTCATAAGTGGACCACAGCATCGCAGCACAGGGATCTGCAGGAGTCTTCAGTGGATTCTGAAGCCTGAAGAAGACACTGTTTGTGGGCCTGGGGCTCTTGTTCCCACTCCTCAGGAACCAGCACAGGATGAGGTGGCACAAAGAGCCCATCCAGAAGCCCGAGTGGAGCCTACAGATATCTGCTTCGGTTCTCTGATTTGGTTTTCTTATAAGTGAGGCTGAAATCGGAGCTAGAAATATCATGCCTTTCCTCATCTCCATAATTCCATCTTATATGGTTTTCACTCCAATCTTATCATACACTGGGCTTCATCGTTTTCAGATTTTTTCCACACAAACTGTCTCACTGAGTTCTCAGAACAATCCCATCTCAGTGGGCAGTGCAAATGCAATCATGCATGGGTGGATTGTCCTGCTGAGGTTTCAGAAGTCTTAACTACTGGGTGAACCTGCTGTGTGTGTGAGTGTGTGACAGTGAGTGTGTGTACGTCGAAGTGTGTCTGTGGGAGTGTGTGTGACTATGTGTGTGTGTGAGTATGAGTATGTGTGTGTATGCATGTGAGTGTGTATATGCATGTGAGGGGGGGTGTATGTGTGAATGTATGTATGTGTCAGTGTGTATGTGCATGTGTGTGTAGTATGTGTGTGTGTGTGAGTGTGTGTATGTGTGGTGAGTGTGTGTGTGAGTGTGTGTTTGAGTGTGAGTGTGTGAGTGTGTGTGTGTGTGTGTGTGTGTGTGTGTGTTCATACTCACTGTACAAACTGACAGGTTTCATTTGACTTTTCCATATAGAACATCACATACATGTTTACATTCACCTTCATTACACTTCTTTGTTCTCTATGCTCTTGTTTCTCCCCAACAAATTGCCCCCTTTCTTATATAAATATAGTCTATATCTTTGAACATGAAAAAAAAACATACAATATTTGTCTCTCTGGATATGGCTTATTTTGCCTCACATAATGATCTTTAATTCACCAGTTTCTCTGCAAATGACATAGTTTTTCTCTTCACTGTGGCTGAATAAACCATTTTCTCTATATATGATGTTTTTAAATCCATAAATATGTTGATGGGCATCTAGGCTTTTTCTCTGTGTGGGGGAGGGGAAGCCTTGAGTGAATGAACTCCTGGGTGAATAATGTGTATTTTGGCATGAGCACACCCTGTCTATGACTCTGAGACCAATTGGCCCACAGTAAATTGGCAAAGCCATTACCCATATGGGCCAGGCACAAGAGGGATGGCAAAGCTTTTCTCAGAAAACTGAGTATGAGCTTTTTACGTGCAAAGACTAGCAGCAAAGGCAGCCTCCTTCTTCTGGATGGTTACAGCCTGAGATTGCTCACCTACGGAAACCTCCTACTAAGACTCACTAGCCCCTCCCCCTGTGATGCACTTAATGAACATGCTGAGGTTTCAAGTTGTAGAGGTAGTCAAAGAAACCCACAGAATCACGGCTTCATTGTGTATGTATCTCCACCCTTTCTCCATCCCCTTTCTGCCTCTAGCTGGAGTTTCTAGCCTCAAGTCATGTGGGTTATGACAATGCTCTATCTTGGTCATTGTGAACAGTGTCCCATCAAATGTGGATATCTCTGTTGTATGCTAATTAGATTCCTCTGGGTATATACCCCAGAGTATATATGTGGATATTTAAGTTCTTAATTTGATTCATAAGATCCTCTTAGGGAGAAACTCCTTTCCCATATATTCCTGAACTAGGACCCCCCATTTGCCCCCCCCCCCGCAGAAGTAACATCCCTACTGCTGTCTTCAGTAATCCTGCCATCCTAGAGAAAGGGGAGGAGTGACAAAGAATTGAAAAACTTGAAAATCAAAGCTGTGCTCCTGAGCTCAGACTGTTCTTAGTAGGAGGTTTCCATAGGGGAGCAACCTCATGCTGGACCCATCATGGGCATCTCTTAAATGCAGGCAGAGCACCCCCTCTCCCACACCAGCTATGCAGCAGGAGGAATCCCACAGTTATGGAGGGAAGGTGCATTCTGAAGGAGGTGGGCCAATCCTTCCGTTGCAGAATCTCTCTAACAGGGCTTTTATCACAACAGTGAATATTTTGAACGCTATAATGTATAATTGCTAAGTGTATGGGTCTCTAGTAGTATGTTTCAGACACACTAGGGACATGCAGTGTTTTTTATCGGTCCTCCCCCAAGAGTCTAAAGTTTATACCTGAATTAAACCTAAAGTTATTTGTTCCTGAGCTGCTGTCCTTCTAAAGTGAGATATCTGAATAGTCATGTTTTATTAAGTGCCAGAAATCACACAGTATAATGTATAAACCACAGGTGACCTGACTTCCTGGGAAGAATTCTCTTTTTTTCCCTTCAATATGATTTCTTTAAGACCACCCAAAAAGAAGCCTGAGTTCCTGACTAGAACATCACTCAAGAGCCTGAAGTGAATGAGGAAACCAGTTTTAGAATAAATTTCCCAAATAAACGACCAGTGCAGCCACTGTGGGGGTGGTTACAAACGTTGTCATCTATGCCAGTGGAGCCTATTGCTTTCAATTGTACTTGGATTCATTAGCTGGTTTTACCACAGTAAGCACCTTCATTTGCCAATGGCTTAAACAAGCACATTTCACTCACACATCTTAATCACAGTCAGCCACAGATCACTTGCCGGAATCCTATCCAGCTCATCTCTTGTATTCTCTTTCTAGCACCCAGAATCCATCAGGAAGAGGAGAGATATGAGATTAACCAGTGGAGATGCTGTGCCTCACATAAGGCCTATGACCTCCCTGCTTATCATTCTGTCTGTTGACTAGGACATGTCACATGGACAACAAGCAGAGTGAGAGAACTCTTCCCACAAGAGGGCAAGTCAGATGGCCACGAGTAGGCACACATAATTAAGAAAGCAAGAAGGACCACTGTATGCATTTTTAGTGCATGGGTTCTATAAATAATATATATCCATAATCATAGTCTAAAGAAACATATCCCTAGAACTCAAGGGAAGAGAGGGAGAATCAAAGGGACGAGAGGGAGGTCATGTTGAAGAACTGAGCCTTGTAAAGTGTGCCTTGAAGATGACTGAAAAGACTCTACACCTTCACACCAAGGCCTTTAAAGTCTTGTGCATTCCTCATGCAAGGAACAGGACAATGGGTGTTCGGTGACATAGGCCATCTAAAGCATAAGAATCAAACTTCACTGATGCTTGAATACTTAATACTTTTTCAAGTTTGCTAGCCAACCTGCTTACCCTCTTGATTCTGCTTTGAGGAGATGAAGATGAAGATGAAGATGAATTGGTATTCCTGTAGCACATGCAGCTGGTGAGGGTGGTACCCAAAATGCAGGGGTTCTAGAGATTCAAACACAGGTCCTTGTGTTTTTACACAAGGAGTCCTTTACACACTGAGTCATCTCCTCTGCCTACACAGTGAATGTTATAAAGGGCTTCATAGAAAGTGGCCAGTACAACTGATGCAGAGGCGCTCTGACAAAATGGACAGTCTCAGAGGCTCCCTCTAGCCCATCTGTCTTTATGCCATTGCTCTTGTGTTTGAGCTTGGAAGTTGCTGCAACCAGGGCCGGGCTTGTCTTGAATATGATAGTAGTGCCTGTAAGCAAACGGTTTGAAAAACTGTACCTAACTGAAACACTGTCAAGAAGAAATAGTGGAAGAAAAAAGTTGCAACAAAAGCCCTGCCCACATATTTTACATCACCCCACTATCTAGTGAAGCAGGTAATACTTTAAAGTTTTATGACAGGCTAGGCAGATTCAAACTTTGTCTTCTCTAGTTAGCTATGTGGTTCCTCAAAATAAAAATCTCCCTTTTCTGTGTCTGTTTTTCTTCTAGAGCTAAGGTTATCAACAGACAATATTCTTTTTTTCTTCCTACTTGGCAGATTGCAAGAGAATATGCTTTGGAGCAACCATGAGCTGCCTAATGCATCAAAGCCAAGACTTCACCTCCTGGAATATTAAAGTACAGGCAGGAGTATTGGGTTCTTCAAAACCAGACCCACTCTCCCAGGCACACATAAGGAGTCAGAGATCCACAGAGAAGTGGTTGACTTCAGGAGTAGAGAAAGAAATTCAGAAGGTGAACTTGGAACATCTTTTCAAGCCAGGGTTAGGGATAAAAAGGGGAAAAGGAGCAGGGGCAGAGGGAGGATGGGAAAAAGCAAAAGAAGGAAAAGAGGGGACCTAGGGGAGAGGGAGGAAAGGAAGAAGGAAGGAAAGGAGGAAGGGGAAGAGAAGAAGACAGAGGGGGTAGTGCTCACAGTGATGGGCTCTATCAATTAGAGCCACTACACAAGCTCCAAGAAGCCAAAGCTGTGCAACAATTTGAGCACTAAAGTAAAGTCATGAGCTGAAACCCAAAGCATAAAATCATTAACCACAAGTCCTTGCCTATTTAAAATATTTTAAAACTAAATTATTGGGATAGTAGGGGCAAACTTCTGAGAAGAGACCCAAGGAACTTAAATGAATCCCCACCTCAAGTACGCACCTCACCCCTCCGATGGAAGCTGTGTGTGCCAAAATTCTCCAAAGGGGTACCGTATGAAAACACGGTGAAGAGTAACTTACAAAAGAGAAGCCTGACAAATACCACCTTGGCCAGGTGATGAAGGTTGACGTAGGGATGATCAGTCTGAATGATGTCATCTTCTCTTGGCATGGCAAGATGTGATGCTGAAGAAGAATACCACTGAGCCCTGAGCTCAGTTGAGCTCTATTATCTCTGAGCTCTTTTCCAATACTCACATTCCCAATCTAATCATGAATAAAAATGCAAATTGAAGGATACACCCTTCAAAATGTCTAGCCAACACTCAAATTGCTAGGGATATCAAGAACACAGAAAGCCTGAGAACGAATTAGAATCCAGGGCAGCCTAAGAGGACATGATGAATAATTTAATCCCAGTACTGGTGATGAAGATCCCTGAGGCCTAACCAATAAGTCCTAAGACCCAGTGAGATTCTGTCTAAAAAGAAAAATGGCAGGAGGGACTATGCAAGAGAAACTACACTTCAAGTTGACCTTTGGCTTCTATGCACCAGCTCATACATCATTCTCTCTCTCTCTCTCTCTCTCTCTCTCTCTCTCTCTCTCTCTCTCTCTCTCTCTCTCTCTCTCTGTCTCTCTCTCTCTCTCTGTCTCTCTCTCTCTCTGTCTCTGTCTCTCTCTCTCTCTTTCTCACAAACACACACACACAAACACACACACACACAGAGCCTAATTAAACACATGGTAATTAGGTACATTGTTGTCATTGTTTGTTGTTGTTTAATAAATGGATAAATCTTGAAAGAAAAGATAGACCATAGAGAAAGCCTAATTGATGCAGAATTTTAAAGAAAAACCCAGTAAAGGATGAACACCCTGCCAAAGGGAAATGTCATTCAGGCTGTTCATCTTTTGTGAGCAATCTTATCTGGTGGTAAACCATGTTCTACTACAGCTGATAGCTATGGTTTGGACTAACAATAGCGCCTAGACAAATCCATTGTACAAGATTCTCCAGGAAGAGACCCAAGAGTGTCTGGATACATTTCATAAAAAAAAAAAAATTAGTACATCCCTAAAAGAAAATCAGCAGCTGAAAAACATATATTGTTGATCAACTTGAACACTTGAGTCAAAACCATTGTCGTGCCCAATTCCAACTGTGAAAGGCAAAAGCTAACACTGGCTAGAAAAGAGAGAAGAAGAAAGGAGTGGGATTATAGGAAGACGAATGAGAAATGGAATAAAACGCAGGAGCTCTAATGCTCTCATTCTGGTAAAAGAAACAGAACCTAACTGTAACTGTAATTTAGAAGGACATTAGAATTTACAAAGGTATTACACTGGAAATTTAAGGTAACACATGACTAGAGGCATGCATTATAACTATGACTCTGTAATACACAATAAGTGCATAAAATGGATTGCTCCTCTTGCTTCCAAGCAGCTGCTTTATCGTTCCAATTATGTTTCATTTTGCTATTCTTCAAAAAACAATTATACCTCATAGAACCTGTTTAGTAGGTAAAAGAAGATCTGCAGCTAAGTATACATAATACATGCATACGTGCAGGTACAGATTTTGATTATTAGTATGATGTTTCATCAGATGATACTAAATGGTCTTTGAGAAAACACACAGTCACCATCTCACTTGATTCTCTGATGGATTCTGTTTAGGAAGTGGCGCCAAATACTGAAATCCTCCTTTAAGGCTCCAAGAGGTTAAGTGGCATGTTCAGCGTCGGGGGCTAGTTAGAAGTGCTGGCGATAACGTTCAGGCAAATAAAACACCCCAGCCCATGAAAACATCCGGAGGATGACTATAAGCTTATGCTCCTCACAGTTACATTCCCAAGCACAGAAGATGTCCTCAGAACTAAAAGGAGGCTCAGGGACACAAATCATCCTTGTCCAGCTAAGAAATACACTTGGTCCTTTCTGAGGGTGGAAAACAAACTTGCCTTCTGCAGGCTCACAGATGAAGCAGAAATATTGGTTCAAGACTTACAGTTCATTAACTGTCATCCAGAGCAAGGAAGATTGGTGGCTTGCTTAGGGGACCGTTCGACAGGAGTGTGACAGACATGCCAATGGGTTTAACTCTTTAGCAGGAGGCCAAGTCAACAGACCAGGAAGTCACCAGCTGAAACAAGGGTGGCGAGGAAACTGTCATACTCAGAATAAATGGCTTTTGATTTCTCACATTTGAAAAACAAAGAACTCTCCGGGATATTGTATTTAGAATGTTTTTTATTTTCTTTCTGGGTGTTTCTATTGTTGGATAGCTCCTGATAAGCCCCTTCTAGAAGATTTATGTTATCAGGATTAGATACTATAAATTGAGTATTGTAACCATGGGCTCTACGTTCATGCCCTTCAGATCTATAATCAATATTTCACACAGGTCACATGGAAGGACAAAACATTGAGAGTGTGTGGTATAAGGGGACAGTGAATACATTCATTCAATGACCAAGTCCTTCTGTTAGGAACTGGTTTTATTTATTTTGCCTCTAGCAAGCTGTTCACTTCAAAATAAGTTTCAAAAGATCTGACTTATTGGGATTAAATATATTACCCTGAAAGAAAATATATGGAGCCAAGAATGGGAGTGCACATCTCAGGAGGCTGAGGCAGGAGAATTATAAGTTCCAATCTTGCTGGGTTATAGAAACAGCGATACTCTGTCACACAATAAAAAATTTTAAAAAGAGCCTGGAATTTTTCAGATGAACTTGTCTTCTATTGTCCTCCTAAATGTGGCTCTGGGACACAGACAATGTCTTAGGTCACTGTACCGGTCTGACTAATGCTTGTCGTTTATTGGGATGAAACCAGGTCTTCCTATCCACGGAAGTAAGCAGTGTTTGCTATTAAGTGATACTGTGTTAGATTTATTCAAAAGCAAATTAAGTGAGCCTGCACTTCCCAGAAAAGATGTAGACAGTTAATATTTCCCCATGCTGAAAATTGCAACTCAGGCATATGCTGTTATTTATAGTAACAAGCAATTATCCTTCACAATAGAACTAAAACCAGAAGTCTGATTCATTAGTATGCTCTTATTTATTTTTGCTTGCTGGAAACATTATTAGTTGCTTTCAGCCCTTGATAAAGAACAGTATGCCTGGGCACAAGTGTGGGGCTATGTGCACGTGTGTAGATATGGGATTTGTTCATTTCATTAAAGATAATAGCATCTAGCAAATGGCTACGGCAAATACTCTCAAACTTTTAATAGAAAGATAAGATGGTTACTGATATACTTGTCTATAATAACTAATATAATTAATTAACCTTACAATGACAGATATGTAAATGACAGCAATCATTTGGAATCATAATAATGCTGTCAGTGATCAATTATTAGATGATTAATCATCTTAGAGTCAAGATAAGATGTGGGAAGCTTTCTCTAATTTCGGTAATACGCGTACTATATTTTATACTAAATGCCATTTATATTGATGTTGACCGTCAGAAGTGTCCTTGCCTCTCCAGTCTTACAGCTGGTGGTAGAACTGTTTGTCAGAAACAGTCTGTTGATAAATGTAGTTGCCTGCTCGTTCGTGGATATGGTGACTGTTATTCTATTAATATTCCCACATTTTAAATGAATAATTTCTATGGCTCAATTTCAAACACAATGCAGTAGAATTTTTCCAGTGGTACTCACTTCTTCACTTTCCATACATGATCTTAACATAAGTTGTTTCTTTCAAAGCAACACTTGTAATTTAAAAAAATATATATGTGATTGAATCTAGAAGTTATCAGGAGAGAACTGATATTCCATGACATGAAACCTACCTAAAGCTTGTGTGTGTCACAAAACTGGTTCACATTCCACTAAAACAACTCTGAGGTTGCTTCCAGAAAGGCACGGCCACCGAATCCACACACTTTTGCTATCCTTTAATCCAACGAGAACGTGTTACCAACTGATTATGAATAGATGTATTGATGAACACTCCAGGCAAATGCATTGATAAGGAGAGGGAAGTTAAGTTAGTGAAAAAAATCAAAAGCATAGAAAGAATATGGGTCCCTAAACCACACAGATACCCATCCTCCAGCAAGAAGTGTAAACCAGAAGTTATGTAATCAAGAAGTTAATCAAATTAAGTTTCTACATACTATTATATTATAGACTCAATTTTAATGCCAGGTAGCACAAATATAACCAAGTCATTACTGTATCTCTTCCCAACTGTTCAGTTATTCTCTTATGTCTTCTGGTATAGTGTTACTGTTTCTTCTTTTGGTCATATAATTTTCATTCATAGTTTGCTTCCTATCCAGGTGCTATTTCTTCCTTTACATTTCTTAATGGTGAGTACGTGTTTATCCAACAGCACTGAGTAGTTGAGTACTCTTCTCTTCACTTCCTTCTTGCTGTGACCTTTCTTACTGTTGCCTATTTCTGTGGATTGCCTTGAAGTTTTCACCACATCAAGTCTAAATTTGGGTAGGCTTCCTTTGCATCTTTAGATTTCTAGTTTCTTCTTCTTACCTAATAGCATCAACCCATCCCAAAGACATTTCCCATAGCAGTCATTACGGGAGACTTCCCTGTCTATCCCTTAACAACTGAAAAGATGTTTTCCTCATCCAAGATGTGAATGTTGGACTAAGAGATGTATTTTTATATCTTGAACATAGATATTTTGGAGGTGTTTTGAGTAGTAGTACTATTAAATTTTATGAATGCTTTTAGAGTCTATTTCTATGAGAATGAAACTCGTTTGCTCATTTGTCTGGGCTTGTAATGTGTTGTTATTCTTATAGATTACTGAGGATATTTGAATTCATCTTCATATTTCATACATTTTATTCGTCTACAAATCTATGTAATCTTTATCAGTACTTTAAGAGCAGTATTTATTCACTCGTGAAAACAGAAATTTATTCCTCTTTATTCTTTGTCTTGCATCCTTGAAATGTTCTCTACAGGTTTGTTTGAATCTCTTATTTATATAAGAAAACTGATTCTACTGGACTCATCCATTTTGTCTGCTTAAATTAGCTTAGTTACATGGTTTCTCTCTCTCTCTCTGGGGTGAGTCTTGATAAATTATATTTTCCCAGAAAATGATTAGCTTCAACCACGGTTTCAAATTATTTACATAATATTATACAAAAGCATAACTGTATTTAAAGCGTCACTGTAGTTCTGTGGTGATTTCCACTGATTGTTTTCTGATATGCTTGGATTATCTGCTTCTGCTCCTGAGTCCAGTAATCTCTTCATTTACATTTAAGACAACCTGTGTTTTTGTTTTTGTTTTCCTGTGGGGGATTTTGGCTTTGTGAGTCTAGGCCCAGACAAGTTCAAAGTCAAGGTTCTTCTACTTCAGCTTCCCTAGTGCTGGGATTACAGACCACAGAGTTGTGCCTCAGACGACAGAGATGTGATTATACTCCTAATTAAATGGCAGTTTCTAGATGTACCTTTAGTTTACTCATACTTATTTAATCAATCCACCATTTTCAGATTCCAGTCATAACAATTTCTTCATCTTATTGTTTTGCTTTTGTATTCACATTTTAAGTTATGTTTTTTTCTCTTCATACAAATATCTAAAATGATGGGCTTTATTTTGGTCACTTTTTTGTTGTATTTTATATGGCAACCTAAATACATTTTAATTGTGTTTTTAAAATTTTTCAATTTTAAACTTGTTATCCCCCTTAAAAGTGTCAAAAAAGTTTTTATTTTCCTTTTAATTTACCAGTTAAAAAGATTTTATACTGACTTGCTTCTTAGATTTTATTTTTATTGCCTAGTATATGTATCAAAAGATGGCCTAGTCGGCCATCACTGGAAAGAGAGGTCCATTGGACATGCAAACTTTATATGCCTCAGTACAGGGGAACGCCAGGGCCAAAAAGTGGGA